>NC_067167.1:19466579-19584079 GCF_903995435.1 Acomys russatus | reverse complement strand
GATATAGAGCTTGCATGTAGCCACACTGTTCTCAAGTGATACAGCCTGGGTTTGACCAAACTCAGCATTCATGGTCTTCTTTATGACAACTGTCTCTGAGTGAAGAGATCATAACTCTAGCATTGTGGGTAATGGAGACAGAAGGATTTCTGGGGCTTACAGACCATAAGTGTAGGTTCAGTGAAAGACCTGTCTCAAGAAAATATGGTGGAAAGTAATAGAGTACTCAGTAACCTTCTCCCAGTGTAAGCATGTTTACAGAAGTATACATCCATAAACAATATGTACGTATACTATATGAACAAACACGTATACACACACACACACACACACACACACACACTCACACACACACGTGCAGGGTAACTATGACTATGCTAGAAGTTGGAAGAATGAACTCCGTGGAACAGAACCGGACTGGCCTCATGGAGGTTTTCAGATCTGAGTTGATTCCTCTAGTCTGGACATAAAGAGCAGAACAGAGGTCATGTCTGGAGAAGCAATTTCAAAATTCTCATTAAGACTATTTGAAGTTAATAATGTTTTTAATGACATTGGTTGATTATCACTACATGTACTGTGGAGCCGAGAAATGGTTTACTCGTGGGCCACATAGCATGACACATCAGCATTATGTTGGCATGTGAAGAATGAAATTTATACAGTCGTAACTTCTGCCTCTTAAGACTAGCCTGAAAAACAATTAAGTAGAAAATGATCATAATGTTCACACAGTCCTTTCCTCATCTAAATAATAATATTCACTATCAAAGGCTGTGTCATGCCTAATGATGACTCCACAGAGCACCCTGAGGAGCCAATGACATGTTCTGGTCCTTACGAGGAGCTATCATGGTAATTTTGCCACTTGATGAGAAAGAGGGTAGTTAATTGTTCAGTGCAAAATTGATAGTGACCTCCACAATGTTTTCCACTGACTAGACACTCTAGTTTCGGATAAGATGTAGGCTGGCCTCGTTTTTTTTTTTTTTTTTTTTTTTTTTTTTAGCTTTCTTTCTTCAAAGCAGCTTCCTGGCCTTCTGCTGATTTGAGGAGCCCCATTCTGACCGTTAATGAAAACTTAATGGGCCCGATATAAGTCAGATGATCTAAACCAGCCTCATTCTCTAAATTACTTTTTTCTCTTGCCTTCTGGAATGTTGTTGGGTCATTGAACACTGATGTCCTGCTGTGGTATGGAAGGAAAACTGGCAAACAAGGAAAACGAAGTCAGATAACTAGGTCCTCAGCTTGATGATGCTCAGGCTCCACTCTGGGGGTGGGAGCCAGGTCAGGATGCAGGGAGCCAACCTTAACTACAATGGAGCACTGTTTGACGTCATGGAAGCAGCTTTTACTTCCATTGCACTATCTTTCACAGAACATCTTACATCTTGGTAGTGCCAGTTGCTACACGTTGCAGAGTTTCATCAAAACCAAAGACAGCTATATACTCAGCAATATTTTATTATATATACATGATCACTAACTACTGGGATTTTAAAGGAGGCAGCATCTCATGGGATGATGTATCCTTATTGGGGTCAGATTTAGAATGCAAAGCTAAGGTCTTCATTAGTTAGCTAGCTGGGTAAACGAGGGAAGCAAGCAAGGACCTAGTCTTCACTAAGATGCACTTTGCTCTGTATCTAGTGCCAAACTTTGCTCCTTTTGGTCTTATTCAATGACATAGAAGGCAATCCCACAATGCCCCAGGAGTCATGCCTGGGGCCTGGCTAGTCATGTCGAATCCCAGTGCAGTTGAGAAGTACAGGCAGACTATTAACTCACACAACTTCTATAACCCAACCCACCCCTTTTTTTAATCAAAAGAAACAATTATAGTGTCAGTGAGAAACATGGTGGAATGAAGCAAGATTGTGACGTGCCACATGGGTATCCCCACAGGGATCTTCCTTATTTCGTGAGAGGAGACTTTGGCACAAATCCTCTTCAAGGGCTGAGAAAGCTTTAACTTAATGGCCACACGCCTTCAAGAGGGTCCTGTGGCTCTTCTCATTTGTGCTAGATGAGCTAAACCTAAGCTCTGCTCCCAGTGCCACAACAGAGAAGAACATCAGTTGCCTTAATAAAAACCCTGAAGAAAACAGAACTGAGAAAGAGTTCAGTGAGGAATAGGATCCTTCTGTGTGTGTGTGGGGGGGGGGGGGATCATTAAGTGTTTCCTCCATTCAGCCTACTAGCCCAGACTAAACATTAAATAAACAGATTGTAGTTTATTTGTCGATTGCTGAACCACAGAAACACCAGGTTGAAATCGAAACTTAATTTTAGACAAGCCCGAGGACAGGGGGTGGCTTTGTTTTTCTGAGGTTCACAGGATGTCACCTACACTCACCCCACATATGGGCCAATCCGTGGCAACCACGCACGCACATCTCATAAGAGAGGGCTAACAAAGCCTGCTGCCGAATCTATGTCAAGAGGAGGAAAAAAATAACCTCAAGCCAGAAACTCAGACGAAGTAGAACTACCATAGGCTGTTTCTGACCTCCAAGGCTGTCGTCGCCGCTGCATGATAGAGGTATAAAACACAGAAAGCCTTGAATTTTAAAATTTCAATTTGAAATTTAAAACAGACATATTTAACAATATTGATTTCTGGCAATAGATAACACATGTGAATTTTTTTATAAGCATTTCGCTTATCTCTTATTTTAAATTGCCTGTGTCTGCCAGTGCCTTGGCGTTTTTGACGTGTCATCGGAGAGAGTCACTCATTGAATCTTCACAAAAAGCTCAGAGGGTAAACGTCATTATCCTTGGTTACTACCAGCCATGCTCCAGAGAAAATCAAGGCTCTCAGAGAGTAAATTATTTCCCCTAATTCTGCAGGCAAACATCACTGGGGTTTGAAAAAAAGGGGGCCTTTGACTTCAAAACCCCTTCCAGTTGTTCCCTCCCCCATTCTGCTTTTTGTAGAAAAACCTCCAGTCATAATTTAATGTAAATAAAACCAGTGAATGAAGAAGCCTCATTCTGTATACAGGGTGTGCCTCATGACCATAAACACTAAATGCAAAATTACAATTGTTTTGAGAGAGAGAGAACGAATTTGATTCACCCCTGTGCTGCTTCTCTCTGCTCTTGCTCCTGCTTTTCAAAACTGTCCTTGTATCTGAGGCCTACTTGTTGCCATTGTTAAGATCCCCCTTAGGGCCCTCCACACTGAAGACTTTTGTGCTAAAGTCTGTTGTAATCATAGGTTTTTCTGGCCTAAATAGCACATTTTAAGATTGAGTTTGCCCAAGCAAAGACTATAAAGTCAGCATTTTTATTACTTCAAATATATTATTTCAAATACATTCTGTGCATAACAAGCTGCCAGCTTCCTGCTGTTACATACGTACTACAAAACAGAGCACTGTGCTGCCACCAGTACAGAGATGGCGACCACAGCCTATTCTTAGCAGTTGGCAGTTGCCAGCTAAAGTACCATATAGTAAAATATTCTGAGACCGACACTAAACCGAAGAAGTGAAGGGAATAACAGACAGTGCCTTCCGTGGCTGAGTGAGGAGGGAGAGGTACCTAACTCCCATCTTGAAGTTATTACTTCTTGCCAGACTAAGAAATAAAATATTAAAACGCCTTTCATTAAAAGTCCAATTCATAATTTACATGTCCATCTATAAAAAGAGAGTTCCATACTTATTTCTAACTCTCTGGAGTTTTTGGATGGGCTCCCACGGATGGTTTTCATCAATGGCATATTGGATGGGTAATTTTAGAGTCTGAGACAGCCCTGTCTGGCATCTGACTGGGTGGGTTTCAGGGTTTCAATATGCCGGTGGTAAAGCAGAGACGTGGAGAGGGAAGAAGTGGACAACAAAGAGATGGACCCTGAGCCCGATTGGATAATGGCGAGTGTGGTCGCTACTGGCAACGTCTCATGCGGCTCTGTGCTAAGGAAGCTCAGTGCATCTGGGAAGACCAATTATTGAGAGTCGCCCTCAGCTCCCATCTTCATCTATACCAGATCTGTCCCTGGGCACTCTCTCCAACTCACTCGAAGGCCTGTGTGAACAGCAAGAGGCCCATCGAGAAGTTCGGACAACAATAAGAAAGTGTAAAACTGTTTGATGAGTGAAAATTACAAATAACAAGCTCATTTATTTCTGTCCTCTTCTTCCATTAGATCCATCTGTTTGTGTGTGCATGTACAGGCAGCCGTTAGTTTGTTTCATTACTGGTTTGGACAGGCCATTGGTTATTGGTACATAATATAACACTGAGATCAGCAGTATAACTGTAATTTGAACAGAAACACAAACCACCACCACCACCACCACCCCTTTTTAATTACCAGGAAAGCACAAAAGCCTCTGTTTGCCCTCATTTGTGATTCACCAATAAAAGCTGAATTCTCTTCAGGAATTGCTGTTTAAAAAATAAATAAATAAAAAACTCACTAAGCTACACCTGACCTAAGCACTGTCTCAGAATTCTGTCCTCCTTTGATCAGGTTGGCCTTCAACATCTGCTGCAGAGAGTTCTGGGAACATTCAGGAGGCTTCGGGAGGGGGAAAACAAAACAAGCTAAGTCTCTCTGGTCAAGTTATATTTAACCAATGAAAACTCCAGTTACAGATAACACAGTGACTAGAGGATGTGTGTACCTGTCATCTGGGATGGGACATCAACTGCATGGAGTTAAGAGAGCATTTCAGCACTGTTGCCTCTGATTAAATTCCAAGCAAACATTACCCTTAGTCCTTCCCTAAGCCAGACAAGACATCCCAGCAATGGTCCGGTGCTCACAACCCCCTTCTTTTCTTCATCATACAATCATCTTCAAGAGACCGGAAATCCCGAGTCTTACTGGAAGGTATAAATAAAACTAAGCCTTGCCTTCACAAAGGGACCCCTTCTTGTATGATTCAGAAAACAGTGCTATTTAGTCCCGTCTTATCCACCTAACCCTTCTTCGGAGCAGCCTTCCATCACTCTCAGATGATAACCCCTGGTCCTCTACATCCTCGGCTGTATTATTTTTCCTCACTCTACTCATCTGCCTCCTCCATTAGAATGTAGACTCCATGGGAACCGGAGACTGTATCTATTCTGTTCCGTGTCCCCATCCCCACCCCCGACCCAGCAGTGGTTCCTTCTATTTAGGAAGCACTGAGCGAGCATTTCCAGAGAAGAGGAATGAACAGATGCAGGAGCTACAGGCAATTTGCAAAGGATGGCTGACTCTTAGCTTCTGACTGAGTTTCAAGAGGGGAAGGAATCCATTTAGCTAGCCAGGAGTGAGGCAAAGATTCGAAAGCAGTCCATCCAGAAAATATTTTGACTGTAACATCAGCACCAGAATCTCTGTCAGTGAATAGACTTCTAGTGTCTGATGTTTAGTCTGATCAAAAGTCAGGCTAGAAGCTGAGGCCAAGACCCAGATATTACTTGATGCTACAACTTCAAAGGAAGAGAAAAATCTTGTCTGAAAAGAATAGCAAGACAAATGGGAATGTAGGTATCTGGGGGGTGGGGTTTAACCCAAAGTATAAGAGATGAGGTAAGAGCACGGGCAACAAGATGGAGGACTGTGGAAGAAGTTCAGGCCTTAAACTGTTTGCAGCCCCAAATCGAGGACCTGAGTTTCATCACCAGCATCTTGTGATTCTGTGATGTGGGGAAGCAGAGATGAAAGCATTCCCTGGGGATTGCTATCCTCAGGTCTCAGCAAAAAACCTTGTCTGAAAAAAACTCAATCTGTCCCTGCTATGGAGTGAGACCCTAAGATGACCTTTGACCTCTGTCCTACACACACACACACACACACACACACACACACACACACGTGCACATATGCCTATACATACAAAGAAAAGAAGAAATAAGAGTATGGATGGAGGGGAGGAGGGATGGAGGGGAGGAGGGAAGGAGGGGAGGAGAGAGGAAAGGAGGAAAGGAGGGAGGGTGGTACTGTGAGCTGGGTGACATGATCCCTTCCTGTGGTATGCCTCCCCCCAACCCCTCCCCCTATTATTCTCAGAAAAATCCACCCACCTTGGGAAAATTTTGATACTGTGTTCATTTGATAAGGCCACCCAAAGTGTCATGTACAGAAACTTATTGCTACTTTTATCAGATACCAACTCAAGATCAAAGTATTGGAAATATGGTTCCTTCTGAGTTTGCAAAAGGGAGAAACTATTCGGTATCTTCTCTTCTGATTTCTGGTAGTCTTCTGGCAATTTCTGGCATTCTTTGGTGTGTAGAAAGCTACTGTCCTTTGTCCTCATCCTCATCTGTCATATTGAATTAGGTGTGACCTCATCTTAACTATTTGCATCTGAAACAGCTTTATTTCCAAACAAGGTCACATTCTGGGGAACTAGAGCTTATGATTACACCAAATGGATTTCTGTAGTATACACATCGGTCTCTAAATAGTACACTTTGGATTTCTGTATAAACCTGTGTAAAGGTTGCAATCTTCACCTGAACTGACATTGGGAACAACTATCGGAACATGCAGATAACAGGGCTGTGGGGAGAAAATCTGGAGTCGCCTAGAGCTTTTTGGACTTAAAAAACTAAAGGCAAGAGAAGTCAGAAACAAACCTGTTGGCTCTGGTTCCTTAACAATTAAACTCTGTTATGAATTTAACAAAGGTATCTTCCTTGCAAGATCACTATCCTAAACAGGAAGGAAAAGAGATGAAAGAGAGTAAGAATGAGACCTTCTGGATATCAGTTCCACGGGGCGGCGCCTAAGTCTCAGGGTTATGGGGAATCTCGCAGACCCTCTGCATGACAGAAGAAAGCAGCACTGCTTGTGGCTCGAATTTACAGCCTTCTTCCTCGCTCTGCTCCAACTCCCCTGAGCCTTCAGGCTGGAACTACTGGTCTCTCCTCCAGTTACTTCCTCCCATCAAGATGGCCATCACAACAGCCTGGCCTGAGTCCCCCATGCTTGTCCTTAATCTTGGGCCCAAAATGCCTCCTCTTAGTCTTATCACAGATGTTTATCTTAGTGGAGTATTAATGGGGTCAAGCCACCAAGGCTGCTTTTACCTTGGGCCAGTCTAAGGCAAGGTCCCATTCTTTCCACACAAACCTACTCATGTCACAAGGGCTGGAAGACCCAAGTAATATGATGAGTGTCCTGAAAGGACCTGAATCCAAGGCCTCTTGTCAGTCACTTCCCTGATCCTGTGACCCAAAGACTTTCTTGGAATGACTCTCTTGCACCATGTCCTCTCCAAAAAAGAAAATGTCACCACCTCCTACAAATCTTCAAGTGCATTAAGAGACAGTATTTTGTGGACATCTTTCATGTCCTTTAATACTACAAAGGGAAACGTCTTACTGAATGCTGACTGGATTTCTTCAAGGCAATTCAGAATACCCACAGTGCTTCTGAAAAGATGCCACTTAGGGCTACCACACTGCCAAGGCTGGGTAACATTTCTCATGATATCTGGCTTAGGGAAAGGCAGACATGGGCTGGAGAGATGCCTCAGTAATTCAAAGCACACCCTGCTCTTCCAGAGGACCCGATCCAATGCCAGCCTCCACATCAGATATCATTAACACGAATAGCTCCAGCTCCAAGGAAAGCTGAAAGCTCTGGCCTCTGTGGGCACCTGCACTTATGTGTACATAGCAACACATACATACACATAATTAAAAATAATAAGAAAATAAACTAAAAATAACATCTGGCAGTAACCAAGTTATAGTGTCATATAGTTAGATGTTTCCTTAAAGTCCAAGGCAGTCACTTTGTAGTTTTATTGACTCTGGGCAAACCATTTAATCTTTCTGTGCCTCAGTTCCCACATCTATAAAGCAGGATAATAATAGATAATAATAGACTTCATCATGACGGAGCCTTGTGAAACAAGAATGAGCTGAACGAAGAGAAGCACCTAGAATGCCAGTGCCCGTGCAATAAAGTCTCAATAACAGCAGCCATGACAACCACCGCAGCAGCTTCCTTTCACACGGTCAAGGTCTGATGCAACTGGAACAGTTATAAGAAATGATCAAATTAGCTACAGCACTTATAATTAAGGAGAGCAGAGGAAACAGCCGGTTTGCAAGACTCAGGCTAACCGTTGAGTGAAATTTAATTGAATAAGGGGACAAACAATGTTTGCCACATACGTAGCTCATCATATGTAATTCAGGTAGAAACACGCCCCCCCCCCAATCTACGTCATCAGAAGCTTCATGATCATCAATAAAGATGCTTGACTTGACTTGGACCTCTCGTTTAGTTGTCTCTGTTCCATTAACATCATCAAATGGACAACAGGAGAGTTAGGACAATTAAATCCTAGGCCAAACTTCAGAGTCGCCATCATCTTTTTCTCCTTTTCAAAATGTCTTAGAGGTCTAGAGAGATGGCTCAGCAGGTACAGTGTCTGCTATGAGGACTGCAGTCTGGATCCCTGAAGTCCACAAAGAAGCTGGATGGACATGGAGGCCTTCCTGTTGTGGAATCTGGTGGAAAGTGGAGGCTGAGAATCCCTGGAGCAAACAAGCTAGCTGGACTAAGCAGGAAATGGAAGCAGTGAGCTCCAGGCTCAGCGAAAAGACTCGCCCAGCATATAAGGTCGGGTGAGATAAAGGAAAACACCCAACATTGATTCAAAGCCTCCATATGTACACACAGGTCCATGCATGTGCGCCCACTGTTAGGAATCTGCTTCAGGCTGCCTACCTGTGATGTCACTGCTTCCCTGCGACGGGGCGTGGCCCTGCCCTGGGCCATATAAAAGAACAGACCCTCCATGTGGCGTTCTCTCTCTATCTCTCTACCTCTCCCTCTGTCTCTCTACTTTACTCTAGCTCCCTTTCTCTCTCTTCTCTCTCTCTCTGGGGTACCCCCTTCCCCCTTTCCTTCTCCCCCGATGCTCATCTAATGAACTCTGCATAACATAATATATGCCTGGTACCTTGTATTCTATCATCTGCCTTTAATTTTATATATAACATCGGTGTACTCTGATCTTTAAACAGAAAACCCACACACATGAACATGCATGAATTTGCACACCACATACTTGTATACAACACATGCAAAGACAGCATGTGTTGGAATCCTGGGACAGCATCCCAGTTAGGCGCAGTGTTTTCCTAGTAGATGTGACTTGCTCAGTCTTCAGCATGGTAATCCCTGCACCCAGGAGGACCAAGAGTTCAAGATTGCCCTCCACCTGAAAGCCATGGGCACAGACAACATTATAGCAGACCTATACTTTTTTTTTTCCTCAGAGCTAACAATGGTGGTGCATGCCTAGAACCCCTGGATCTCAGAGACTGCTGCAGAGTGATTACCAAAGTTCACTCATGGACTGAACTTCATAGCAAAACTATGTCTCAGAAGGAAGGGTCTGCAAATCAAATGAATGAAACTTTTCTAAACAACAGATGTTATGAAGTATTCAGGTGAGTGAAAATTCAGGTTGGCTGTTTTCACATCACATGATAAAAGCTAAAGATTGGTTGACTAGCTAAGTTAGCTTAGATGAAGAATGCCCCAACATTGCCAGTGTTCCTTCTTGAGATAAAGAGTCCAGGCTCTCAGCTTCATGAAACACCACCCCCAGCTCACACACACACACACACACACACACACACACACACACACACACACACACACACACATGCACGCACGCACGCACATGCACACACACACCTAATTGAAGGTACCAGAGATTCTTCATGTGCAAGATGAGAAAGTAAAAAACTTTTCAAGGCACTGGTGGAGAAGCCAATGACAGACTAGATACAGAAGCAGAGTGAAAACAGCATGAAGTGTATACAGTAGGCATTATTATATGCATAAAGGGGATTATAATTTCTAGATCACTAGCTAATATTAAATGTAAAGCAAGGGCTTTGGGAT
Source organism: Acomys russatus (assembly GCF_903995435.1). Classification (NCBI taxonomy): domain Eukaryota; kingdom Metazoa; phylum Chordata; class Mammalia; order Rodentia; family Muridae; genus Acomys; species Acomys russatus. The sequence continues at coordinate 19,574,196 of NC_067167.1, read as the reverse complement.
GCATGCCTATACTCCCAGCACTTAGAAGCCTGAGGCAGGAGGACTCCAAGCTAAATGCCAGCTGGAGCTACTCTGGGAGACAATGTTTAAAAATTAAAACACAAAACTGAAATGAATTGAGGAAAGTGTTCAAAAACAGTGAAATGACTATACCCCACAGTGCTTTGTGGAGAAGTCTTACATGTGTTGCACCTCTCCCTTCCCATAAACACCTTTGAGGGGGGCAGGCAGCCATAGATGTTATCTCTTTACTAATAATGAGGCCTAATCTCTAGGGAATAAACAGAGACGTCAAATTCGGAACATTTCTTTTCCGATCGCAATTCCTGGCCCTGTCATTTATGCTTCTTTTGGGTAAGGAATGCTTAGAATCCCCTTACTTTGTTGAACATGACTTTCTGTTGACAGCAAAAACAAAAAACGTATGAGCTAACTCCCGCCCTTATCTCAAGATAATGGAAGAAATAGTAGAGCCCAGGGGAACCCCAACTGGAATCACTTAATGGATACAGCTCTATGTTCAGAAGGCTGTCACACTGCTTAGCTGTACTGCAGAAGAAAGCACCTGAAACGAAATGGCTTTATTGGGCACATATTGCTCCTTGAAAGTCTGTAGGACATCTGAGAAGTTTGGATAGTGCCTCACTTTGGGCCTCTGGGCTTAGAGGTGCATTGAAGGATCTGCCTACTGCACACTTGTCTAGCTTGGCGTCCATTGAGACAATGTTTATATTTTTTTGATCCTTCATCTCCCAAAAGCTAACCCTCAGCTTTCCCCTCCCTCACAGTGTCCCCCTCCCCCGCTAAGACAGGGTCTTTCTATGTAGCCCTAGCTATCCTAGAACTCACTCTGTAGACTTGGCTGGCCTCAAGCTCACAGAGATCTTCTTGCCTCTGCTGGGATTGAAGGCATGCACCACCACTGCCTGGCTCCCCAGCTTTGTCTATGACAGTGTCAGAAGTCGGAGAACTTATAATTGACATTCTGTTCCATCTGCTGCAGTCTATTGGACCCAGCAAGTCATGACACTAACCCAGAGACACAGGGATGGAAGAATGGAATACCGCCTTTTTGTATAAGCTGAATGTTTACATAACAAAAGGAGTGGATGGATAAAGATAGTTGGAGGACTGAATTATCTTTGCCAAGCATGCCACCCTAGCTATAAATGTGCTATGTCAGGAAGAAGAAAAGCCAAGCGTATTAACACATACACACACACACACACACACACACACACACATTACACACTGCATCAATTTGGTTGTCACCTTGAAGCGAGTAAATCAAGTAATTATTTCTGTGACAAATTATAATTTACACATCTTCTATTTCCAGTGTTTGAAATTGCATCACACAAGCCAGGCAGTGGTGGCACATGCCTTTAATCCCAGCACTTGGGAGGTAGAGGCAGGTGGATCTCTGTGAGTTCGAGGCCAGCCTGGTCTACAAAGTGAGTCCAGGACAGCCAAGGCTACACAGAGAAACCTTATCTTGAAAAAAATAAATTAAAAACAAAATAAGAAATTGCATCACACAAATTGTAGGTACTCTATAAAATAATTAACAATGATTTAAAAAGCAGGCAGAGGGAAAATTACTGGAGTAGAAGTCAGAGAAGCAGCTGAAGTATGATTTAATCACTCAGAATTACTTGTACAAATCCAGCAGGGAGCAACTCAACCTCCCTAGAGGTTTTGAAAAAGACTTAGACTGGCTGTTCCAGAAATTGTCTCTTTATTTGTTTTAAGATATTAAGGTTATGAAAATTTGGCTATTACAAAGATCCAATCAGTTCATGATAGAGATGGTAAGACTGAAGCGGGCAATGTCTTAACGTCAGTCAGAAACTAGACCTCAGATCCGCCTCAGCCCCGTGTGTCACTCTAAGGCAGTGGCTTTCAACCTTCCTAATGCTGTGACCCTTTACACTACTTCCTTATGTCATGGTGACCCAACCCCCCCCCCACCACCACAAATTTACTTTCGTGCTACTTCATAATTCTAATTTTGCTACTGTATGAGTCACAATGTAAACATGTGCTTTGCAGGGGATCTGCTGCAGGGGATGTGCTGGCAAGGTGAGGACAAGCAGGCAAAGAACGAACCACCGCTTCCGTCTTCCACTGTCTTTATACAGGCCTCTGGCAGAGGCATGGCCCACATTCAAATGTGTGCTTCAAGATCTGGATGAAAGGTATGTGTGTCGATCCAGATTCAGAGCGTGTGTCATCCCACCTCACAATCTGCATCAAAAGCCTGTGTCTTCCAGCCTCAAAATACAGGTTACAGATGTGCCCTCCACTTCTGGATTGTAGCTCATTCCAAACCCAGAGAAGTTGACAGGCATGAATAGCCATCACAGGGTTTCACCAACCCCTTTCTGGTTGAATTAGAGGCCTGTTCCATAGGAGGGCTTGCATCCGGCAATACAAACCTGGTCAAAAGCCAGTGGCTGGGAAAGTCATAGGCCCTATGTCTTTTGATAAAGGGGTGTATTATCAAACTGTCTTCTAAATATTTACGTTTATACCCACAAAATAGTAACACTCTAACTTCTTTGGGGTTAGTGGTTAATGCAGAGATTCCTACCTGCTCCAAGTGCTGGGAGTAAAGTGAAGTGACTATTGAGAGCTCAGTTCTAAATGAGATGTCTATGTCAGGACCCCTGGCCACAAGGCTCAGGGAACATTGCAGAAGAGGTGGGGGGAAAACAAGAGAAAGAAGACAGGAAGGGCACTGTGAAATGCTGTCTGCCAGAGATCACCCTCATAGGTCCACAGCAGCTCAGCTGTGCTCACTTGCAGTAGACCAAGCCAGTCAACCTTCTAACACAAATGACGGTCTCATGGGCATGACTTCTTGGTAGATACTGAGGGAAGGAGAATCAGTTTTCTTCATGGTCATTGCCCTTAGTAGGTCGCTCTTGCTCAAGTAGAAGACACCATACCTGTATGTATTCAGGCACCACTAATAGGACTCAGTGGGTAGTTAAAAAAAATAATAATAATAACTAACTAAAAGAAGACATAAAAGTGGGAATATGCTAGGGCCAGGGAGGAAGTGAGAAGGGAGGAGTTGGGGTAGAGATGCAAGGATGAAATTGTCAAGAAATACATTTAAATATTTTATAAAAATAATAAAGTAGTAGTTTTAAAATATGTAAATCTAGGCACCCTACTAAATTCTCCCACCCCACCCCATGCTCAGGCAGGGTTTCTCTGTGTAGCCTTCACTGTCCTGGACTCATTCTGTAGACCAGGCTGGCCTTGAACTCACAGAGTTCCATTTGCCTCTGCCTCTTTAAGTACTGGGATTACAGACATGAGCCACTGCACCTGGCTTCTACTAAATTCTAGAGGGCTGAAAAACTAGAATGATTGAGCCAGACATGGTGGTACACACACCTGTAATCCTACCACATTAGAGGCTGATTTCAAGGATTACAAATTCCAGGGCAGGCTCAGCCACAGAGTGAGTGAGACACTATCTCGAACAAACTAGAACAATCTGTCCAGTGGAAGTAACATTCCTCCCATATCTTAATACTGATAGCACGTTTCTTATCACTAATTCAATTAGCAAATGTTTCTCCAGTACTCATTTCCTGCAGAAACATGAACAGAGAGCCTTGGCCCCCTGTAAACACATCAGGAGGAGCCAAAGCCTTGTCCTTCCACAAGTCCTCTTTGCTTCTGTGTGCCTTTTCTTTGCTCTTACTTCCTCAGCCTACCTCCTTCCTTATCTTGGTGACTTAGCAGCTAAGAGTTCATTTCTGTTGATTTAAGAGCAAAGTATTTTATTCATTTGAATTTCCATTCACAGCAGGGATTTAAAATGTTGGGGGGGGGGAATTGACTTTGCTCTCTTCCAAGTAGCCTACATTATAATGTCAGCACAACCCTAACACTGGATAAAGACGACTAAAGTATTTGGAACACTTTGTAGGGAATCCTATATAATTCTATATAAACATATGCAAAATTTGTCATGTTTTTCACTTTTTCCCAATGCAATGTTTTCTCAAAGAAGACGTAAGGTTGGAAAACTGAAAGAGTGAAACAAAAATAGAAAGAGGTTGTGGGGTTGTTTTTTTGTTTTTTTTTTTTTTTTTTTTTCCTCTGAAATACTCAGAGGCAGGACATCCACGATAAATTTAATTGCTCTGAGGAGAAAGGACTTTTCAATAAGAGATTAATTCCTTCCCAGAGCTTGGTATGACACAGAGACAATGAAACAGAAGCCTGGGGAAGAAAAAAAAATAGGTTCTGAAGAGTGGTCCAGGACAGAATCTATTCTACATGGTTATGGGATATCACTGTATCACTCTGGGGCGCAAGAGCCTCCTATCTTAAATTCTGGTGTTTGAGAATGCCGCGTTCTCTTTTTTGCGCACTCCCTTGTGGTGCTGAGAAGCTCTGAGTTTATTTCCTCCTTCTTCTCCCCCCTCAAAGATACTCCACCACGATTCTGCTGTCCAAAACCCAGCCTGCTGGAAGCTCAGCTGAGAGTCAGGAAACTTCAATCCCCCACACAATGGCGGCTCCATCCTCTTTTCTCCACTCTTGGCGTAGTGGGGGCGGCGGGGGAGGGGGGGCGGGAGGGGAGGAGAAGATCGATTGCCCAACAGGAATAATAGGACGCCTCTTCAGTTCGGACACACACACTGGCTTGCTGCAGAGCGACTGCGTGGGAACAATCCTCGGCAGTCCCCTGGGTGACATTTCTTACCCCGTGCGCCCACGCCTCCCATAGCCAGAGCTCAATAAGGCGCTCAGAAAGATGATAATGCCTGCTACCAAGCTGTCCAGGTAGAAATCAGCACCCGCATCAGTTTATAGGAAGGCAGCTGCTCCACTGTTTGGGATTCATGAAATCTCAGTTGTTCTCTCTCGTGCAAGCCTCTTTCCTTCTTCGTGTCTATCCAATCACTTTGGGATTTTAATGATGGACATTTGGCCGTGCCCCTTTGAAACACTGGACAGAGTCGCACGCAAATATTCCAGAATCATACGCAGTCTCAGCATACATTTTAAAAGCGAGGAAAGAGCTATTTTGTTAAACCCTGTGGAGGCTAAGAAGACTCTATAATGGGTGTAAGAACGTCCCACTATTCTTCTTTAAAATATGCACAGAACCCTGAATGGTTGCCGCGAGTCCAGGAACGTTTTCAGTCTGAGATCCTAAACCCCCAAGTGGCAAAGACAGGCCTTGGTTTTTTTCAGGGTGACATCCCAAAGAATTGAGGTAGGGTGGCTGTAAGAGGAAGCCAAGTCACACCCACACAAGTTGCCTTTCGTCTGTCCAGAACAGACCAGCAGGGCTTAGCAGCAGCCTGGCAGGGAGATCGCTGCTCTCTTACCTTTGACCCAGGTCCCTCCCCTGGGGCACCGCACTGACCCCCTTCCTTGGAACGGACTAAGACAGCGGTTCTCAATGGTCTTTAATGCCGCAAGTCTTTAAAAAACAGTTCTTCATGCTGTGGTGACCCCCAACTATAAAAGTATTTTTGCTGAGATGACTTCATAACTGTAATGCTACTACTGCTATGAGTCGTAGTGTAAGTATCTGATTTGCAGGATATTTGATATGCAACACCCCCCCCCCCCACCCAAAGAGGTCGCAACCCATAGGCTGTGCACCACTGAGCTAAGGGGTGACGTATTTCTCATATGTCTACCAGTCTGTGGGGGAAAGCACGCAGCCGCTGTTCCTTCACGGTGAAACGGAACGGACAAGTGGGGGAAACAATGGGATCAACCCCTCTTGGCCATCCACCCAATGTGCTTTTTCACTTCAGGAGAAAAGACAAACATCTCAGCTCCGAGCCGCCTGGTCAGCCTATAGAATCTTATCATTTCAACGGGCAGAAAGTTGAGGTTGCCTTTGCATCTGCAGTGGCTTCATTGGCATCTAGTTAAGCTGACTTTACCACCTTTTGGGGTTTCTTTTTAGCACAGCGACCCAAAGGGTAACACAAAGGTAAGGCAAGCGGAGACAGCCTTCGTGAATCACCCACCTCCTCGTTCCTCCCATTCTGTGGAATAGAGTTACCCCTGAGTCAGAAACGCCTCTGATAAGCACATCTCCTTTCCTGCACAGCAAACACACACCCAGTGGCAGGGTCTCCCCTCTGTCACTGTTTTCTCTGATGCCCATGCCAGAGAGGCACAGGTGCTGCATTCTACCCGCACTCTCCCACCTGCTTTTCATTCTGTACGGTAGGTACTCTGTCTTTCTACATTTTGTGCTCATCGTTAGGAAGGACACTTAGTAGCTGTGCCTTGCTTCCGGCACACTTGATCCCCTGAATGGCACAGGGGCTGGGTGCGCTGTGTGTGTGTGTGTGTGTGTGTGTGTGTGTGTGTGTGTGTGTGTGTGTGTGTGTGTGTGTGCTGTGCTACTTTCAGGCCTGGGAATGAACTTACTAATAGGCAAAGTGGGGCCATTTTATGAAGTGTTTTATTTTACAATTAAATGGCATCTTTGAGGATAAAAGGTTTGGCATGAATTAGCTTTCAATAAACAGTAGACTTAATGATCATAACTAACTTGGTATGTCCAGCCACTCCACAGCACATACATGTGTGTGTATATATGTGTGTGTATACATGTATATAGGCATATGTATATGTGTGTGTATTCATGTATATATGTATATGTGTGTGCGTGTATATATGTATATGTATGTATGTGTGTGTATATACATATATAATATGAAAATAGGGAAGAACAAGAAAAACAGCACACAGATATGGTCACAGTGTTCAGGCACATACTGCACAGTGTGCTCACTCATTATATCACCCTCTCACTGGGAACTGCATTGTGCTCCCCTTATCTGAGTTCTGCGTCCATTGACCTGCAAGGGACACGTGAAGAAGGGAAAGAAACATATCTCAGGGGTTGGTTGGTTTTCCTTTCCAGCAGCCTTAATATGAGGGGCTGACCTTAAGGAACCCACAGAGTTTCCTCTGTGTCTGCAGAATTTGGCTCTTGCCTCTGACACCATATTGAACACCATACATAGGGGAGGTAGCAAGGAGTGTCTTCTCATGTCATCAGACAAGCCCGTGAAGAGAAGGGCAGAGGCAGCGAGGTCTGCCCAGTCTGCTTGGAAGAACAGGTCTTAACAGCATGCACAAAAGGGGTGACGTTGCCAGTGGCTTGCAAGTCCCCCTCTCTCAGCACTCATTATAAAAGCTCAAGTTCTCATACCATGAGTGTCTGTAGAACTGTGGAAATGTCTGGAGTCAGACTTGATCTGTCTTTCCTTACGACACTCAAGGGTTAATGTCTGGGCAGTAATCAAGAGTCTGGCAGTGCCCACCCCACACATAATAGGCATTGTTATTCTTGAGAGTTTGTCTGTTTTTTCTGGCAGGCTTGACTATCTGGAACAGATTCTAAAACAGGAAAGGAAAAAGTCAGTCTGCTTTTTTTTTTCCTCTTTCTTTTGTTTTCAATGTGTGCATTCAACAAAAACACGAGGACCGTCATAGAAGTGTTATTTCCCTGGACTTCCAGGAAAGTTGGTGGAGATGGCAACACACTGACTTAAAAGATAATCACCTGGAAAGGGAATTAACTCATGTGTGTGCATGAGGCGTCTGTAACATCCGAAGGTGGCTGCCTCCTCTCAGATATGAGACAACGGATTACATCTGAATTAGCCGAGGAGTGAACTGCAGCCGGCCCGTTCGTGTGCGTAGAAAATCCATTAGCCTGACGTTATTAATGTGCTTATTCATCAACCTTCCCAGGTCACTCGCAATCTCAGGACGTGTTTGTCATTCACACCTGATAAGCTTCCAGATGTTTCCATCTGCAAGCACGTGGGAATGTCTTACTAAGTTACTGGGACAGCAAAATCCCATTACAAATACTGGATTCCACTCCGGTGGCAATGACTGTGCTTTATGCTTTACTCTTTGGCTGTTGTTTTCGCGTTTCACTTCCACCATGGAACAATGTTGTTGTTGTTTTTTCATAAACCAAATTATGAACTTGGCCTTTGATGGCAAATATTTACAGATGCTTCCAAATGTTTCATCTTAGTTTAGTTCTGTGCTTTCCCTGCCACAGACTGGAGACAAACAGCTTGGGGACCAACCTGGTTCATGGAGCATGCTTCTTCACTGGACCCTATGCTAAAAGGCCAGGGTAGTTATTCGCAGGCTTTGCAAGTCTCCCAACTTACAACTACTGGCTTCTGGGCTGTGTTCAGTAAAACGCTGTTATACATATTTTTTAAAAAAAAATGCCATAGGCTCCAGCCAGACCTCCAGCTATGGTTTGCCAACCACCAGGCTACTGCTGCTGCTGCTGCAAGAGGTTAATTAGAGAAGGGCGGGGGGCACTGGCTGGCCAGTTATGCTGTCAGTCCTTTCTAGGCTCCCACTGTATTCATAGATTAGCTGCCATGGCTTGAATTTTACAAAATACAAAAGATGCAATGGAAGAAAATTAAGATCTTACTTTTATTCCTTTTGAAACATGAAAGATGGTCCTGAATAAAAACCATACTCTCTGGACTCAAATTATATGGTGTGTGTGTGTGTGTGAGAGAGAGAGAGAGAGAGAGAGAGAGAGAGAGAGAGAGAGAGAGAAAGAGAGGGAGAGGGAGAGAGAGGGAGAGAAAGGGAGAGAGAGGGAGAGAAAGGGAGAGGGAGAGAAAGGGAGAGAGAGGGAGAGAGAGGGAGAGAGAGAGAGGGAGAGAGAGGGAGAGGGGGGGAAAGAGAGAGGGAGAGAGAGAGAGAGGGAGAGAGAGAGAGAGAGTTGTGATGCATGTGTGGCACGCACGTTCCTGAGTTAGCCATCTTCCCAGGCGTCCTTACCTTATTTTTCCAATCACTTTCCTCTGATTTCATAGGAGAGCCCGGAAGGGGAACTCATCCTTCTTTTTATGCTACAAATATTTACTGAGTGCCTCCCTGCTACCAGGCCTCGGGTTTAGAGTAAGTATTCCACTGGGAGAAAAACACGGGGACAGTCCCACTGGTAGACAGTGAGGAGAGCCATGGACTTCAGAATCAGTGTGAAAAAAATAATAATAAACATAAATACAGGCAGGAAAAGACAGGTGTGACAGCCCATGGGGGGAGGAGGGCAGTGTGTGGGAGAAGAGAGCAGGCTGTCATTTAAAATAGCCCAGTGGTGTTTACCATCAGCGGAATGTGACCACAACACCCCCTACCTGAATAGCAAACCCTGGTTTCTGCTTCACTTTTCACTACAAGGAGTGTTTCATCCAAGAAAGGAAACAGGGGATGTCTTATGTCGGGGCTGTTCTAATTAAGTGCATAGAAAGAAATGTTATTCTTTCAAAGCCATTTTGCCCTTCCCTTCCCCTTGCTGGGTGAAAAATACTGAAGGCTTGGCAGCTGAAACAATGCAGGGAGAGGAGAGGGGAGATGAGGGAAACACAGCTTCCCTGGAAGACTGTCTGAACAAGGGTGAAGCTGCAGCCCCGCCCTTTTGGGGGTCCCTGGGCAGCCCCGCCCTCCTCAGTTCCTGGGCAGCCTGCTGAAGCAAAGGAAGAGAAAGTGCCCGGCTGGCAGACACTGCCTTCCCCTGAGAGTGGAGTTTACTTTTCTCAAGAGCTAATGACACGTGTCACTATAGATTTGAATTTCACTTAGGTGCAAAAGGAGAGCAAGGTGTTTTTTCTTCAAATGAGAAATATTTCTAGACGTTTAGAAAAATGCCACCCACGTAACGGCAAACTACTGTTTTACATATAAAACTGACATCTTTCCTGGGTGTTGCAGAAACAAAGTAATAAAATGAAGCACTACTTCACAGATTTCCTGTGAACATTAATTGTTTTTGAGAGGTTTAAAAAAAAATCAGTTTAACAAAGAAAAATACTATGAAAATAAGCAGAAATGAAATCTGTCTCTTGGTAATAATATTATTAATTGAAGATATCCTTGAGCAATAAATTCCCTAAAAATATTATGGAGCCTTAGAATTAGGGAGTGTAATAAAAATTTTAAAAAAAAAACCAATCCTACCTAAGACCAAAAGAAGTTCAAAGTCAAGTACGCTCGCCTGGAAAGGACAACAAGCAGTTGCCACATTCTGCTGCCAGCAACAATGACATCATTGTCTCACATGAGTCATGTTACCAGCTACTGTGGAGAGCTTTTCCAGAAAGTACCTGAGCAAATCTTTGCCATATGGGAGAGAGACGATTCTTATTCAATAGATAGGAAGAATTATCAGATGTGAAGTGATTTATGCAGGGGCGAGCAAGGTTCGATTTGATTTGAACCTGTGTGTCTGCTGATTCTAACCTCAGCACATTCTCCCTTCCTCTTCCTGTATGCTCCTTTCTCCATAGTCTCTTCAAGGAGTATGTACTTCTCTTACACTAGAATAATTCTTTCGTAGAATATTAATGTTGTATATTTACCATATTTAACTGATTCCCTATGCAACTTATTTTGTAAGTCTCAGAATAAAATCCTCTGGGACACTATGAGGCAATCTGAGTCCTGGGGGAGTCTGTGCTAACTTCCTTGGGTAAACCAGGCTAAAGTGCACCCATTAGTCAACCAGTACATAGGAACTAAACCTCACCTTCAGCTGCCTCGTGCCCAACCCTATAAGAATTCTCTGAAACATGAAAAAAATAAAAATAGCAAAGACAAGCCAACATTTGGTAGACTCTAGGAAATTAGGGATGAGAATTCACCAACCTCTCCAGCACTAATTTTTGTATTCCCTTGAAAAAGCAGTGGGGGGTAAAAGTTAGATGTTTTCCACCTGTGTGTGTATTTGGATGTTTAAATACAAATTTATTATACTTAACCCTATGGTTCAATATCTACAATGGCAAGACAAATTCATTGGAAGAAAGGGCAATAATTAACTATATTAAAAGATTTTTTTCACCTCAAAATATCCATCTGTACTGCATTCCTTTGCAAAGCAAGTTGCCTGAAACTGTGGGATACTAAGTTTTCTTTCTAAACCAGAGAAGACAAGTAGACTGGGAAACTAAATACACAATGCACAGGGTCAGAACAGTCCAAGCATTCTGATCAGGGCCTCCCAAGACCTCTTTCCCAAAATATCATCTCCTTTCATATAAATTAAACTTTTAAAAAGATGTACCTGGTATTGACTTTTCTGTTGATGAGATTAAAAAACAAAACAAAACAAAACAAAACAAAAAAGCCATCATAACCAAAAACAAGTTATAGAAGAAAGACTTTATTTTCTAATTAGCGTTCCAGAGCAGGATTCCCTGATGGTAAGGGGGGCATGGTAGCAGGTAGACAGAGCAGGAAGCTGTCTGGTCACATTTTCATCCACACACAGGAAACAGAGCGAGAACTGGAAACACGGTGAGACTGTAAACACTGAGAGCCTGTCCCCAGTATCATACTTCCTCCAGCAAGGCCACACCTCCTAAAGGTTCCAGAATATCCCTGAACAGAACCACCTCCTGGGGAACCAAGTCTTCAACTACATGAGCCTACAGGGGACATTTCTCAAACCACTCCACGCATCACGTACAACAGATCTTCCCAGGTAGCACACTTGACCATCAGGGTCCATGGGAAGAGCACTGATCTGCAGGTATCCTTCGGTATTCATCCGAAACTCTTGGAGAAGCTCTCAACCTGTGTACTTTGGGCACCACTACTGGAAACTCTTACTCAGTATCTATGGGAAATTCCAAGCATCTAAATTTTAATAGGTCCTCCTCATATCCAGCGAGCTTACATACGTGTATCTGCATGATCGTCAAACACACCTAACTCTGAAAGCCCCTGGACTATTCCATGGAAAATGATAGTTTCGTCAGGTTGAAAATGACAAGGAAAGTACTTGCCAGCACACCTAGGGAACCGCAGATCACTCCTGGCTTTCTTAAAGACACAACCTGAGATGGTGTATCCAGCCTTCTGAAGACAAAATGAGGCGGTAGCTTTTTAATATAAGTGGTTTACAAGATGTATTAAGGTCAAGTGCTCCACCCCCCACCCTACCCCCACAACCCATCCCTTGGAAATATCTCTCCTGTCACCTTGGCCCTGAGCTAGCACTATCTCCTCCCAGCGTCCTCCTTGTTTCCACAACCGCAGTTTCTGAGACAGTTCCAGTTAAAGATTTGTGGACTGACAGACGTCTAGTGCTCATCTTAGTCTGTTCTCTATCCTAGTAATAAAATACCCAGTGCTGGGAACTTCCTCCAAAGAAGAAGTCCACCTAGCTTACATTTTTGATTTGGGAAAGCCACAGACAGAGTAGGCCCATCTTTTCAGCCTTTGAAGAAGATATCCTGAACACAGTCTCACAGGGCAGATGGCATGTGGAGGAGATAACATAGTAAAAAACAATCTTGTGTAGACCCATGCAAGCCCCTTTCCTTGCCTCCTCAGTTTCTGTGAGCCCATGTGAGCCCTACTTGGTTGATTTGGTGAGCCATGTTCTCCTGATGTCCTCTGTCCCCTCTGACTACTTTGAGATTTTATTATACACCCATCAGAATGTCTAAGACCAATAACACAAGTGACAGTTCATGCTGGTGAGAACGTGGAGCAACGGGAACATTCCTCCATTGCTGATGGGAATGAAAACTTGTACAGCCACTATGGAAATCAATATGGCGGTTCCGCAGAAGATTGGGGATCAAACTACCTCAAGACCCAGCTATGCAACTCCCGGGCGTATACCCAAAGAACACTCCATCCTACCACGAGGACACTTGCTCAACTATGTTCATAGTAGCTTTATTCATCATATTCATAAAGTGGAAACAACCAGGAGGCCAGGTTTGCTGATTTTGTTACAATCTACTCTTGTAAGAACTGACTCAGTCTGCAAAATCAGCCTTCATTTTATAATGCCCTCATTAACCATATGAGCCAGCCATGGGCCATGTCTCTTAAAATGCTCACCACCTCAGGACTGCCACATTGAAGACCAAGCTCATTCTATACCTAAAGCATAGCCTACCCTGGCAGAGCCACTCCCAGAGCAAAATGTTGTGACTGGGCCACTTACCAGCAGACACGTATTTTCGATTGTGTTTGGAACGAGACAAGGTACCACCTGACTCAGCTCCTCCGTAAGAATTTTCCTCACTCAAAGACATCTTCCTTCTTACTGTATGCTCACCAGGCGCAAATGGGGAGGGAGGGGTGGATGGGGTAAGAAGGAGGGAGAAGAAAACAAGAGGAGAGGAGAGAAATCATCACGTTGGAGGAGAGCGAGCAACTGGTCTCTTTTCCTTTTCTTGTAAACACACCAACCCCATCCCATCGTGGGGGTGTGTGCCCATATGATCCCATCTAAATCCCATCAGTTCCAAGTGTCTCATTTCAAAATATCACAGTGGGGTTAGGACGTCAAAATTTTAATGGAGAGGGACGGATGTGGTATTCAGTCTACAACCTGCACAGTTCTCACAGAGGAAGTCATGAACATCTCCCTACATGGCCTTCCTAGGTCACCATTTCCCTCAGATGGATCACTGGGAGGGAGAAAGTCGATGCGTCTAGAGGATGTGAGTCAATATTTTATAAGAAGCTGCTGATGTCATTTTCCTACTTTATCAATATTCAAGCAATTGTAGGAGCACAGAATGAAGACTAAGCCCCAAGAATCTAACATGAGATTTATTATTTTACTTGATAGAGACAGCTTGGCCAGTGATGCCACCTACTCAAAATGAAATAAGAGAGAAAATGAAGTCATCCGTCCACCTCCTCCTTCCAGAATTCTACCCATGAATTATCCATTTTTACGTCATATAACTGTCATTTGGAAGATATGTAATCTTTTCCATTTCATTTCTTTCTCTTGGTTCAGACAGACTACAGTCTGCATTTTACATAAGAGCAATGCAAGCTAGTTAAGTCTGAAAGATACTTCTATTTATACATGACAAGGATGGGAAAGTTTCCTTTATCTCCTTTATTTCCATTAATATTTTAAAGGGCTGGTTAACTGGCATGCCCTCCATCCTTTCATTATCTGCTTGCCCCACCAGCCATCACTGGGACGATCCTGAGCAGACATGTTATCACATCTGTACTCCTGGAAATAAGGAGTTTGTGTAGTGACTAGCAGTTACATTCTAATTACATTAATTCAGACTGCAATTTCATTGAAATATAAAGGACCTGCTGTCGGGGTGGTGTGGACAATGGAGGCTGAGCATGTCAAAGATGTGACAAATTCCTCGTGCAGAGTGCCAGATACATTGTTGCCTGGGATCCTTTTCAGAGAGGAAACGTAGCAAGGACTATCAGTGTCAACCCCGGAGTGAGGAACCAGCTCATTTGTTATCTCTCCAAGTTGCAGGTACATCTGCCAGAAGAGTCTGCCAACAGATGAATTGGTAATTAAAATCATTTCCATGGTTGGGAGGGAGTGATCCGGAGATGGTTCTTCTTTTATTCCTTCCTTTCTCCATGTAGGGGAAAGAATACTTCTTTGAATACTGATAAGGCTTTGCTGTGGACAGTATTAGAGCCGTGGACTCGTGGACACTCCAGTGTTGGCCTCAACACTCTTGAATGGTGTTTGCTTTGTGGGGGCTTTGCCTATAAGTTTTTCTTACATACAAAGGTCTGCTCTCTGCTCACATTGTGTCTCCTTTTGTTTCATACATGTTCTTTACAGCCAAACCTCATAAGTGTCAAATAGATGCCTGACTGTGCTACTTATTTCACAAGGGTAGAATGCCCCTCTACCCTCGCCCTCCTAGTAGACCAGAATAAACAACAAACCCTAATGACAGCAGCTTGTTCTCCCTTCTACTTCGGTCAACTGAGAAGTAACGAGTAGACAATATGTCTCTTTCTAGAACTATCCTCACCAATAAATGATTAAAAAGAAATCATTTGTTTTTCTATGCCATTTTGCATTTGTCAAGACCCACAGAATCCACACCTGTAGGAGTGAGCCCAATGAAATGATGCACATAACGCTGATAATTATGTGGCAACAGAAAGTCGTCAGTGTGGTGAACAAATACACTGCACCAGGGACAGATGCAGATGATGAGGAAAGGCATTGGCTGAAGTTGGGCCTGGAACACACATCAGAATTTCTGCTGCTTTTCATTCAGTTTTGCCATGAGCCTAAAACTGACTTTAAAAATAGCATGCTTTAAAAAATAAATAAATAAATTACAAAATGAATATATCATCACTTTGCAATAACTTAGGAATTAATAGATCCAGGTAAAATTCTGTAATAGTTAGATTCTTCACACACACACACACACACACACACACACACACACACACACACACACACTCTTACCAAAATGTCGCTACTATACATATGGGGATTAGTATTGCCAAAAGCAGGAAATCAAAACTTTTTTTTAAGGTGGCAGATCTAACTGAATTTACAAAAACTACAAAGGACAAGATGATGAAAATGTTTGAGATGCTGGGGGAATGATTTTTTTTTTTTAATCCAGATTATTAGAAAACGTTCAGAAGAAAACAAGTTTTATTTTTTCATCCAAAATGTTTAAGAAGGCATCAACAATGAAGTAGAAACATAAAAACTGGAGGAAGCCCTAGACACATCAAGGAACCAAACACAGCTTTTTAAAATAATAAGGCCTAAGGCACATAGGCCAACTGGACACCTAGTCCTTCGATACGAGGAGCTGCTGTTGATGGTTATTAGGTTTGGTAAATGTAGTGGTTATGTTTTCTTAAAGAATCATCCTGTCAAGAGACGGATTAAAGGGAGATTGATGAATTAAAATAATGCTTGTGTTTGCTTCTAAGTGATGGGGAGAAGCGAGGTTTGATGAACAAGACTGACCCTGAATTAGAAAAACAAGTTCAATGGTTCATTATACTTTTTTTTTCTTTTCAGATCCATTTGGAAATGTTTTTTAACGAAAGCTGATACAACTTGGGCATTTACTAAACCTCCCAAGCCTCCATATTCTCATTTGTAAAATAGAAATTGCAATATCTACAGTAGAGATAATATCGCTTTACAAGTTTGGGGGAACATCTAAATGAAATATTTGATGTACCTGGCACAGAGCAAACATTAGGCATTTTTTTAATTATTTATTTAAGTAACATTTACTTATTTAAACATTTGGATGCTTTGCCTGCATGTATGTCTGTGTGCCGTGTGCATACCTGGTGCCCACAGAGGCCACAAAGGGCATCTGATCCCCTGGAACTGGGGCCACTGACACTTGTAAGCCACCACGCGGGTGCTGGGAATCAAACCTAAGTCGTCTGGAAGAGTAGCCAGTGCTCTTAACTGCTGAGCCATCTCTCCAGCTCAACGTTAGATAATTTTTAGGGACTCGTTTGAGCCACTCACCACTGAACTTGTTGGCCTGAACCTGGTGTTTCTATGGGTTCTTCGGTGATTCACAAGACTGTGGAGGCCCAGGCACAGGAAGATGATGTCATATGTCTTCTAGAGCCACCCTCACGTACGCCGCGATGATGCTAGTTAGAGGTCTTCTCAGCTGCCTCTTGTGCCACATTGCTGTCTGTAGAATTGCTGGTCCTGGACTGTCTATGTAGGCACCCTGGTTTTGGTAACTAGTTACACAATCCCAGGCAACTCCCGGTGCAGGGAGAAAAAGTATAAACAAACCGTATCTCTCAGAGCCAAGCCTTTACTCCAGGCACATCCTCAATCCCAATTTTTCCTCTTACGCAATATCAAAACTAAAAGACCATCTTCTAATCTAAATAATTCTAAGCCTACCCACCAACCACTCTAAGTTCGCCAGCCAGTCTCTCTTTCTCCTTTTTTTCTTCTTTGCGCCTCTCCCTGCCCTACTTCAGGAACCTCTGTCTAAGCTTAAAAGGGAAAAGGCCATTTTAAGTAAAGGATTGGCAGAAAAGATTAGATAAAGCAGAAGCTCTGTCCTCTCTAGGAGGCGACAAGGCTCAGCCCAGGAGGAACTGTCCTCTGCTTTTCGGTAGCTGAGCTAGTTTGGAGCTCTTGAGTCCTGCTGCTGACTCTAAGCCTGGGTCCTTGCCAGCTCCTGCCTGCATGTCAATTCGTCTTATTTCCAATAAAGCCAATTCTTTTTTTTTTTTTTTCTAACTTGCTTCCAATTCTCAAATGTAGCTCCAAAAGCAAACAGAAAGTAATTAAAATGTCAACACTTCCCTGAGAAAGAACATAAACTCTCTTTGGATTTTCTTCCCACCAGAAATGTTGATTTTTCTCCACGGCTCATGGTCCCGCGCATGGCAACTGGCAGTCACCCACAACAGACCTGGCCCATCAGCTGATGCCACAAATCCCCTGGCCTTTACTTTGTTCACACAGTCTTTTCCTCCCCTAACGTTTTCGACATGGAGAGATTCCATAAGTAAAGTAAGTATTTGAAGTTATCTCTTATAACGGACTAACACCAACGCTATCATAATATGTCCAGATTTTATGCAATGAGAAAAAAGTTTCAGCAGCACTAAAAGTAATGTGGGTGCTAACAGGTTATTATCTAGTTCTGTGTGATAAATTAGCTGGCACCATTTTGCACAATGAGGGCCTGATTATTCCTTTCTCTTCACTTCGATTGGTTTGGAGGGATTGTGACGCCCTGGACTTAATCGGGTGTGTGAGAAACAAGTTTTATTTTTAATGTCTTACATTAAAGAATGGATTAAGGGAGAGGAAAACACATTCTAATCTTCTGTGATTTGTGCTTGAAAGATTAGTTCTTCCGAAGGTAATGCTATAAAAAGAAGAAAACTCATGACCATTGGCTAGGAATTGTTGAATGAAAGAGAGGCAAATGTTCCTGCTTCCCCAGGGCCCCAATTACTTTCTTCCCATTAATTCTCAGTATCTCCGTTACTTGATTTTACAAAGTACAGACTTTCTTTAGGATCCCAAAGAGCCTGGTTCCAGTGCTCAACCTAGACCTTATGAAAAATGGCTTAAAATCCATATTTAACATCCACAGCTGACCCATAAACCCTACTATAACATAAATGCCAAATAACAATATGCATATAGTAATGCATAACAATAATAATGGTCCTGTTATGTCAAGACTGATGACAAGGAAAAATCTGTGCATGCGGTACCAATGCAAATGTTCCTGCAACGTTTTTGATGTGTGGCTGGTTGCACCCCATAGCTGTAGAGCCTGCAAGTAAGTACCAGTGGTGAGCTCTATTTTTAGGGCAACTCTCAATTCTTTCCTTCCAGCGTTTCCCTGACCATGGCATCGTGCTTCTTGTACCCAGTTCTTTGACATTGTACTGTGCACATCAGCCTAACAGGCACCGTGGATCAACGCGTGCCAACCCAGGCACATCATTGCTCTCCAAGATGCACACCACCAGCAGCAGGGATAGACACAAATCACAGCCATCACTCTGGAGTTCTGAGAAAGACCTGGGTATCAACGCTCTGGTTTTGCAAGTAGAAACAAGTCTGGCCAATATTTAATGTCTCTCTAAATTTGCACATGAAGTGAACAGGTTAACTCGAAATAACTTCAACCCCCATGCAACCAAGTTTACATGATCTGCTGGATGGAGAAGCTATTAGCAAAACAATCCCAGTCTGATTCAACATGCTAGTCAAAGGAAGCGAAATTAAAAATGATGGTCTGTCAGGAGTAGAGATGGCTTGTGATCACAGAAACTGACTCAGTTTTTTATAGTGCTCAAAGAGTAAACACACAACGCCTCTGCCTTTTCTGGAGACCTTTGTATTTCCTCTATGGATTATAAATTGCCTGAAGCCCGGACACTTATTTCTGTGTATCTGGATATCAGTAAAATGCAACATCAGAGCAATAAAACCAAAGGCTCCCACTTTGATTCTCCTTGCTGTAACTGCAGTGAGGACTCTATGCTGCTTAACACAAACATACTCCATAGAGCTATGAGGGATTAGATGAAGTGAATTATATAAGCAAATAGACAGCGCAATGAATTAATGTTTTCCTTCTCCTCCTCCTCTTCCTCACTCCCTCACTTCCTTCCTGTTCCAGTATCTAACATCATCTTTTTTTCCCCTGCATGAAGCCACAAGATGAATACCACACAGACAAAAGTGTTGCAAATAAAAGAGGCCTTGATTGAAATCTGCCTTGCATCGTGGTCTCTTAAAATTAACTATGTATTGTCATTCATTGACCCATTTCCCAAAAATATACTTATAAATCATGATTTCTGTCCTAAAACCTCTAATAACAAAGAAAATGAAGAGGGTTGGCATTTTCTTTCCTAGCTCCTTCTTGGCATTTCATTCATCTTTTTTCTTCAGGTTGTGACAGTAACTGCTGCCAGTAATTAAGGGAGGATTTGGATGAAGATCAAAGGGACTGATTGCAAACTTTCTCTCCTGACTCTTCTCATGTGAAATTTCCACTTAGGGGGTGAAGGGTAGCAAAATGTAGGTATTAAGATTTTGCTTTAAGAAGTTAGAGAAGAGCATAAATTCTTAAAGCAGAGCTTTAGATTTGGAGGATTAATAGGGAGGAAGGATTGATATTTTCTTTTAAAGGGGGATACATTTTGGGCATACCTATGTAAGACACTTGATAACAAAAATATTACACGTAATCTTTAATAGCAGGAGTTTACTTGAGGGTTGATTTCCTATATCCTCCCTGCAGAGAACATGAAATACACTGTACATTTTATTGAGTTCGAATGACACAGTATTCGGGTTGTTAAAAATGGCAGCTCAGAACAATTAAGTAAAATTGCACAGTTGTTCGGCAATTAGCATCAATCAGATTAAAATGTGGAACTGAGAAAAGGGGGAAGTGGGAAAAAACAATAAAAACCAAACAAAACAACTCTATCCCACCTAGCTCCTTTCTGGGGATGGGAACCTTGCATTTGAGTGTCCCTTGCCTTACCCAAGGTGATGCAAGCCTGACTGGATGTGGGAGGTAGTTGGTATGTGTAAGATGTAACTTTTCCTAGACAAATGATACTCAAGTGTTGGATTAGCACAAGAGGCATGCACATATGTGTCTAGGAACCTCATACTGTGTTCCACAGATCTGTAGAATTGCTATGCACCAAGTCAAAAAAGAAAGCAAGATCTGGGCATGGGGGTGCGTGCCTTTAATCCCAGCATTTGGGAGGCAGAGGCAGGCAGATCACTGTGAGTTCGAGGGCAGCCTGGTCTATAAAACAACTCCAGGACAGCCGAGGCCAACACAAAGAGACCCTGTCTCAAAAAAAAGAAAAGAAAGAAAGGAAGGAAGGAGAAGGAGGAGGGGGGGAGGAGGAAGAGGAAGGAGGAGGAGAAGGAAGAGGAGGAGAAGAGTGAAGAACAGTTTCAGAACAGGAAAGGCTGGAGAGATGGCTCAGAGGTTAAGAGTGCTGCCTGCTCTTGTTCAATTCCCAGCAACCACATGGCTCACAGCCATCTATAGTGAGATCTGGTGCCCTCTTCTAGTGTGCAAGTGTACATGCAAGCAGAATACTATATACATAATAATAAATCTTTTTTTTAAAAAGTCCAGAACTACATTGGTCCTGTGTTCGCTCCTTAAGCCCAAACACCACCAACCAGTGAATAGTCTTCTGGCCAACAGCAAGTTCCTGGTTAGGACAGACATATGAATAGAATGTAGCCTAAACAATTCCCAGTTGAAGTGTAATGACCCTATACCTTAATTGAAAACAGCCCCCTTTCCTCTTATAGTATTTAAATGTGAGCAATAAGTACATGGTCACCTTACTGAGGGCTCCTTAGCACTCAACCGCCTGCACAAAAGCACAGAGGATACAAAGGATTTGCTATGAACCATCCCCCTCCCCACCCCCACCCCCACCCCCAACCTGTGAGCCATGAGCACAGCTGGGCTGTTTCTCAGGCCTCTAACTCATAGGCATCTGAGGGGATGCCCCTGGCTGCAGCACCAACAAAAAAGATATAAACTACTTGTAAGTCAATAAATAAATTCGTCTCCCACCTAGAGTACTGAACTGTACTGTCATTTCTCTCACCACTCCCAAAACAAGTGAGATGTTAATTAGGGTGGCACACCACAGAATCTGGCTTCGGCTTTCAGAAGGCATGGCAATTCCCTGAGGCCAGAGGTATGAGAGTTGACTCTCAATAATAGGAGGCCGCCCTCTGACTTCGAGACAGGCAGAAAGGGCTTTCCACACTGCAGAGTGCCAGCCGGGCGGCGGGGGGGGGGGGGGGGGGGGGGGGGTCGGAGGAGGGGGGAGTTGGAACTTTGATAAGAAGTCCCTGTGTCCTATAGCCCAACACCTCTCAGATTAGTCTAGGAGCGATAGACACAGCTAGCTGACCAAGAATGGTCTTCCCTTTTACTAGTGAGATAAGCCTTTCTTTTTTAGAACCAAAAATACAGCTCAAGGGATTACACGGGATCAGTGGTGAGCCACCTAACCATCTGCCCACTCCTATCAAGAACCAATGGGGTCTGAAGCACAGCACAGCTTTGGTTCCCAAATCAAGAGACGAGGAGCGTACATGGATCCCTAAAAGGGATCCTGACATTAGGCAGCCTGTGGTAGGTAGGCCCCACCCCCAGCCCGGCGCTGGACCAGTCTAAATGCTCACCTTTCACCTCTTCTTCAGTTGCCTTTGTTTTCTTTCAGCGTCATAGCTCTCCCAGGACTGTAGTGCCTTTGCAGACTCAGCAGCACGCCCAGGACCCACTGACTTTGCTTTCACAGCATGAGTGAGTGTGATGTTGCCTCCCTTCCTTAAATACCCTGCCCTGCTGTAAAAGAATTTGCCACACGTGGTGTTTATTTACCACAACCCCTACCAACCTGTAACCCATTTAAAATGTAATCCCAGCACTTGGGAGGCAGAGGCAGGCAGATCATTGTGAGTTCGAGGCCAGTCTGGTCTACAAAGCGAGCCCAAGGCTACACAGAAAAACTGTCTCAAAAAACCAATAAATAAATAAAGTAAAATACTCAATGGCATCAAGTTCTTTGCTCCTAGTTTTCCCTCTGAGAAACATGACAGTACCAGATAGGTCCCAGGTTCTCTGGAAGATCATAGGCAACGCATACGAGAGTGAGTGACCCATTAGCAAGAGATGTGGCACTCAGAGACCTTCTCATGTGTGTCACTTACTGTTTGCCTTAGAAAATACATACATTTGCTATTTGATAAATGCTGATTGATAGTACCATATTGATTAAGCTTTATTGCAACTATGGGATCTAAATATTTTTAATCTGCCTCTTTTGTTTGGTTGGTTTTTTGTTTGTTTGTTTGTTTGTTTTGTTTTGTTTTTTGACACAGGGTTTCTCTGTGTAGCCTTGGCTGTCGTGGACTGGCTTTTTAGACCAGGCTGGCCTCGATCTCACAGTGATCCCACATGCCTCTGCCTCTGGAGTGCTGGGATTAAAGGCATGTGCCACCAAGTCCTGCTCTTAATCAGCCTCAGAAGTGGAGCCTCAGAGGCATTTAAGATAATTTGGAAGAAAATGGTGAGTAGAAGAGTTTAGGTAATAACTGAAACCACGGCTCTTTCACTATAGCACCCCGACTCCCCGAAAGGAATAAAGAAGGCAGAGGGGAAGGGGACAGAGAGCAGGAGGAAATCAACAGGGAAGGAGGGTTGAGATTATTGCTTCTTCCACACAATTAAAGAATTGTGAAAATTTTTAAACAAGTCTTGCATAGCTTTCCCCGCCCAGTTTCACCTGTTCAAAGGGTATTTGACATGAACTCTGGGGCTCCATATTTGACCACCTCCCCTTGGTGAGGAGGCCTAGTGGCACTCAAAGAAAGAATAAGCAGGCTACCAAGATAAGATTTGATAGCCTATGACCATATAGTGGGGGAGGAGGTCCCCCTCGGTCATAGACCTAGGAGAGGGGAATAGAGTGAAAGTGGGAGAGAGGGAGGAATGGAAGGATACAAGTGATGGGATAACAATTGAGTTGTAATCTGAATAAATTAATAGAATTTTAAAAAAACAAAGGGCATCATCAGTCTTTAGGCAGTGTCAAAATCTCAGATACAGTGAAGCTGCCACTGCTCTCGGACTTGATACACCGGAACATGGAGCAAATGAAGCTCTGTCCACATGGTCCCTTCCTACACGACAGCTTCTGTGGACAGATCCAGCATCCACTAGTTCTATCTGGTTTCTGAGCTTACCTTGATTCCGGCCCCATTCAGACACCTGAGGAGTAGCACCCTGTCCTCACCGCATGGAAGGAGCTGAAACACCTGGTAAGCATCATGAAGTTGAGGACCATCAACACGGAAGTTTGCGCAAAAGAGGCAGAAGGACCAACCAGATCGATGCCACCTTCGTTTCCTTCCACAAAGGGAAAATCCAATGTCTAAAAGTATGGTTTCTTTCTATCTGCAGCACAAGCCACAGAGCTTGGGGAGACCCTGAGTGTGCCACAGATTTTCTTTATGGAAATTACTTGGATATTCATGAGATGGTATCTAGCCTCTGCTGTACAAGCATTCTAGCCAGCAATTCCTCTAAATGTCTTCCTTCACTAATCTATATGTGTGTGTATTATATGGTGTATGTATGTACATAATATATATGCATTATATCATATGCATGTGTGTATACTAGATGGAAGTCTGCACACTAAAGTCCAGGATTAAATTATGACAGAAAGGAATAATCCTTGCCCCCTCGAATGAAATAATTATAGAAGTTTATGGATGGACAGAAACTAAAATATTCCTCTTGGAATATGTGTACATGGTACATGCTGCTTTTGGTAAAGAAACATAATTTAAATGTTGGCTATAATAGCCAAAAATGTTGCCAGTAATTTTCAAAGAGATAGAACTTGCTATGTTAATGAAAAAAAATCTTGTTCTCCATAACGACAAGGTCTTTAAGCAAGCTACCTTCACAGGCACTTATTTCAGAGAAGAAAACCGTGCTGTGGCCCATTCTGATGAAAGTAGCCGGCTACTAGGGAGGTAGCAACATTGGTTTTATGAAAGAACTGGGAAGCTTCCATCTTGGGAAGGGGTTTCATAATGGAGTCTTACTCTCTCATTTTTTTCAGAAGAGGAAAATGAGACAGATGGCTTGCACGCCATCACACTAATTCTCACAGGAAAAAGCTGGAAGGGGAATTCAGCTTCCCAGCTCAGTACTTCCTCTAAAACAAGATGCAGTGAGCACTGGCTGGCTGACTGGCCTGGATTCTTAGGAGTGCAAAAGTTCCTAAAGGTTTTGTTTCGCTGAGTATTAAATCTGTGGTCTCGTGTGTACCAGGCAAACACTGCCACTGTGATAAATCTCCAACTGTGTGTGTGCCTGTGTGTGGATGTGTGTGGATGTGTGTGTGTGTGTGTGTGTGAGAGAGAGAGAGAGAGAGAGAGAGAGAGAGAGAGAGAGAGAGAGAGAGAGAATATATTTATGATAAATGTATCAACTGTGCTAATACATAGAGCTACATTCTGAAAGCTCTGTTACCAACTTTTGTCACATGGCCCTCGTGGGCTCCACGAAGCATGACAGGATGGCATCACTAAGCAGTACAATGTACAGGACGGCCATCACAGACACAATCCACTCTTGAGAAGTACATCAGAGCGAGGCGCATGACTATCCACAGTAACTGAGCTTCCGTTACTGGGTTATATGGCAGAAAATTTTAAATTAAAAATAAATAAAACCAAAATCCATTCTTTGTTTATTCAACCCTGCCTGACCAAAAAAAAAAAAAACAAAACAAAGCAAAACAAAAACTTACAGGAAAAGCATAAGAGGTTTCTCAAGACACTTCGCTTGTACTCATGAGAATGTTTGATTTTGTACAGAAAACAGTTCAGTATTTAAACAAAAAGTGAGGGTTGGACAGTCCAGAACTCTTTCAAGGACTAAAAGGCAAATATTATATTATTATATTCAGTCTTTGGCCAAGAATTAGTTTCCTAAGGTGCCATTTGAACTTTTCCAAACTGCAGTCAGCCAGGGCTTACCTGAGGAACATGCTCTACTTCAGGTAGTGTACGGAGAAAAATGACGACCGGCAGCGGGTCGGGGGGGGGGGGGGGGAATGAAATTTAAGCATAAATGCCTTCCAAATCAAGGCACAAATCTGATACTTATTATTTGCCTTTTGTAACCCAGCACATGTTTAGCTCGCTGAGGTTTGGCATCATCTCAGCCTGAATCATCTGACTCGAAGCAGTGACAAGAACTTTGTGTAAGGCCTCCTCCCCCTCCCACCCTGATCCACACCCTTTCCACTGCTCTGCACTGGAGCCAATCAGCTGTGAAAGGGAAGCTAATCATTTCCTTCTCTGCACCTAGTACCCCGCAAAAACCATGAAAAGCTTGGCATGAACTGTCTAGAACGTTCCTTGCACGGGCAAAAGACCCTGGGCCATTTTATTACAATTGCTATTAGTATTATTACTATTTTTATTTGCCTTCAGATCTAAACAAGAGCCAACACATGTCCCAGGGGCAGGGAGATCTGACGTGACGATAATGCACACGGCAAAGGACGCTCCACGTCAAGTATAAAGATGCGCACGAATCACGCAGGTACATACAGGAAGCACGGGCGGGGAGCAAGAAGAACAAAAATCTTCCTGACAACACAGAATCAGAGAGATTGTGAGAAGCTGGAGCAAGCACCCTGCCAACAAACAGACCGCAAGCTGCCAGAGATATTAACATGCGATGATCTTTCTCACTTGCAAATTATTGTTTGGGTCTTGCCCACCTCTCCTGCACAAGCAATGAATTGGAACCGGAAGCTCGGAGATGAGTTTGGACAAAGTAAGCCACCAGTTCTTTGGTCTACGAACATTACATTAACCTGGGAAAACTATGCATCTCGGCGTGCGCTTTGCTTGACGCTATGCAGCGATGCTGACTTTAACCTTGACCTAAATGCTCAAAAGGGCAGAAATGACATGTTATGGATCAAAGTGTGTTCTTAGATGTTTACATTATGATTTCAAAAGCAGAAGTCCATGGTAAAAATCAAAAGTTCTCACCAACAGGTTAAAAAAAAAAAGTTTACCTTAAAGAGCTCAGAAATCACCAGGTCTGATAACACAGACTTGTAATGTCAGAACTCAGGAGGCTGAAGCAGGAAGATGAAGAGCTGGAAATTACGCTGAAGTATACAAGAAGTCCCCGACTCACAAATAAAATAAAAGTAACCCTCTTAAGATAGTGCATTTGATAGAAAATTTTTTTTTCTTTTTTTCCACCAAGCACAGTGATATGTACCTGTAATCCCAACACTCAGGAAGAGAAGGCAGGAGCCAACTTGGGCTGCATTACAAGATTTCATCAGAGAAACTTCATAATACAATATTGATTAATCTTTGTACTTATTAAAATGTCAAGAAATCTAGTAATGCTATTCCAGAAAATGGTGTGGCCGTCAATTAAAAATGTGAGAAAATATCTACTTCCCTGAAGAAGGTATAAAGCCCTTTTGAGGAGAGTACATTTAAAGAAACTTGTTTTGAATGATCCCACTTCCATCGTGGGTCCTGGCTCTCCTCCACACCACGTTGTCTTTTCAGAAGCCAATAGCAGCAGTGCAATCTATCCTGGTGAAGTTGAAATGACCCTGGGTGGCATTCTTTACCACTGGGCAGAGTACATAGAGGAAACAAACACTGCAGCTAGAATTCAACTGTTGCCTTTTCTTCTTCTTCTTCTTCTTCTTCTTCTTCTTCTTCTTCTTCTTCTTCTTCTTCTTCTTCTTTTCTTCTTTTTAATTTGAGCCTACCTTAAAAGAAACTTCAGGATATATTGATGAGAGAGAGAGAGAGAAATAGTTTTGTTTTGTTTGTTTTTTTAAATACAGGATGGCACACCCCTCTGCACTCCAGAGGCAGAGGCAGGTGTTATGAGTTTGAGGCCAGCCTGGTCTACAATGGAGTCCAGGATAGCCAAGATAACATAGAGAAACCCTGTCTCAGAAGAAAAAAAAAATACAATCTGGGTGTGAGAGGGCACAGTGCACATCTATAATTCCAGCCCTCAAAAGGTTGAGGTAGAAGGGTTGCAAATTTGCAACCTGTCCTTAAAACCCTGTCTCAAAACCCTGTCTCAAATGAAAGAAAGAAAAGGATGGAGGTATAGAAACAAAGGGAGGGCATGACCAAAGAAAAAAAGATCAAAATATAATATTCTTTGCAACAGGAAACAATTTTAGACAAGTTGGTGAGTAGGGCTACTATAATTATGTGTCTGTCTGTCTGTCTGTCTGTCTGTCCAGAAAGGAACAAAATGCAGTCTGAGCAAACATTCTTACCTGTCTCCATTACTCTGGTATAATCAAATAAATACATAAATTCATAACCGTATTGGAAATGAGAAAGAATGGCATCAACAACAGAGATGTTGAAAAACACGTGATGAAACAAACTGAGAAGACAGGGTTGTCAAAGACTGGAGCGGGGTGTGGAGAGACACACAGACAAGTCGCTTGGACTGGGTGGTGATGGGAGCTCCAGGCAGAAAGGGGTCAAGGACAAATTCTTTACGGAACCAATTGGCACTGTGCTGATCTCCCAGACAGCTACTCCATGTAATAACCTGAGTAGGAGAACGGCAATTAGCCTAAAAGCTAAAGCAGTTAGCTGTAGCTCAGACCAAACAGACATGATCTGTCACAAGTACCCAGTGGCACCCTTGAAACCACCTGGAACTCAGACCTCCTCCTCCTGGCAAGGTCTCTGTCCTGTCCCCATCATCGCCGCAGACAAGCTCTTAAAATCTGAACCGATATGCATTGAAATACCTATCCCAATAAGGGTAAAAAGCCAAGAGAAAAATATATTCCATATAAGAAGAAAATAAAGGCACAGCTCAGTTTAAATCATTTTAAATCACTGATGCATAACATAGTCATTATTTTATTATAATTTGGAATTAAAATTTCAAATGATCCCAAATTTGTGGTTGATGAAGCATAAGAAAATAAAAGCATCCTTCATTTTGTTTTCTAGAAGCCTATAAATGCTGACAGACTCTGTAGTCAGAACTAATTATGTTTAAAAACTTATGAAGTTAAGAGTAAAACTTCCAGTTAAACAGATTAGGTTAAATTTATTGTTTATTTTGTTTTCTTTTAAGATACGGCTAAAAAAAAAAAAAGTTAAAGGGAAACCGAACATATGCACAGGCACAGGAGAGAAAGAGGGCGAGCAACCTATTAAATCACTAAGAGTCACAACAAAGAGAATTAAGGCATAAAGTGACAGCAAGTGAGATTTGTAACATGAGAAGAAAAAGAATAGAGTCCCACTGGAAAAGTGACAACTGACTCAATAGATAAGAAAAGTCCGGCTGGAGAGATGGCTCAGCGGTTAAGAGCACTGTCTCTTCTTCCAGGGGTCCTGAGTTCAATTCCCAGCAACCAACTGGTGGTTCACAACCATCTATACTAGGATCTGGTATCCTCTTCTGATGTACAGGTGTATATGGAGGCAGAACACTGTGTATGTAATAAATAAATAAATATTAAAAAAAAAAAAAAAAGAAAGAAAGAAAAGTTCAGCAGTATCGGTGCCAGCAGGAAGACATTTCATACAGCAGAAACGGAAACTGAAGGAGGCACCGGGAAGTTCCTCCCTCAAAATCAAGGTGATGGATGGATGGCACTGAAGGTGGCTCAGCGGGGAGTCTGAAAAAAGGGTACCAGACCCTGAAAGTCCTCCCTCTACGGAGAAGTGGGCAATTGCCCCTACTATCCCTGAAGAGGACAGGAGAGCAGAGATTCTGTCAATTGTGAAAAGTTCTGTGCCCCTGGGACATGAAGCAGAATGGAAAGATAAAATACAATCTACATTCGGAGGTCTAGGGAGCCCTCCAAACCTCTTTTTTATTTTAATTCAACAATATGATTTCACTGGTTTTTCCCCAACCTCAGTTTTTTGTTTGCTTGCTTTGTTTTGTTTTTTTATTATACCTCTGAATCTTTTTTATTTCTTTTTTAACATATACATTTATATTATTACACATACATAAAATAAGCTACATACAGCAGAAAGAACCACGAAACAATCAGGAATTATATAAATGTTACATTCATAGTTTTTGTTTTGTTTTGTTTTTATGAAACAACTATTTGTGTCTTTGGCTTGTTGAGTTTAGTCTTTTAGTTCTTCCTTCTGATATCTTTTTTATTTCTTTCTTTATCATTTCCATCTAATTTTCACTTTTTTTTTTGTGATGGGATGTTCAGTGTGTGTGTGTGTGTTTCGCCAAGATAGGGTTTCTCTGTGTAGCCCTGGCACTGGC
Organism: Acomys russatus; assembly: GCF_903995435.1. Taxonomy (NCBI): domain Eukaryota; kingdom Metazoa; phylum Chordata; class Mammalia; order Rodentia; family Muridae; genus Acomys; species Acomys russatus. The sequence continues at coordinate 19,544,983 of NC_067167.1, read as the reverse complement.
TTTGTTAACCAACCTGTCCTTGAACTCACAGAGCTCCACCTGCCTTTGCCTCCTGAGCACTAAGATTAAAGAAGTGTACCGTGCCCCCCAACCCCCGCCAAGATACCTGGATTCCTAATCTACTCATCCAATACAAGAGATTGGAGAGGTCCTCTCTCAGATGGCAATCTCACCAGGAGAACCAAGATAAAATAGTACAGCCAGCAAGTACAGTGCTGCTCAGTGAATCCTTTATCACTGATGCATTCTGATGATCTGGTACCTCCTCTGACATAGTTAGACCTGTGCCGCCATAACAATGGGTATGTATTTGTAACCCTGACCTCACACATCTGGAGCCTGAAGCAAGAGGGTCCCAGCAAGCCTGAAGCTCAAGAGAAGAGTAAGACCCTGAAAAAAATAATTAAAAAAATTAAAAAAAAAAAGAGTAGACCCTGTCTCAAAAAATAAAAAAAATTTTCAGTTTCTGCAATGTTCAGCCAGCTATTTAGAGACTCCCATAGGCCACCAGATATTTGAAAGAAGCTTCTAACGTAGAAAGCAAAGACAAAAATAATAAATAAAACAAAATGCCAATGAAACTGACAAGATAGCAGAAGGAAAAAAACTGTATAGCTGTAGTTTGGTGGTAAAATGACTGCCTGATAGGCAAATAGCACTGGGTTCCATCTCTAGAACTGTGTAAAGCAACGATAAGAAGACTGCACTTCAAGAACATTATGCAGCATTAAGTATCCATGGAACAAGAAAACGATGCTTTTAAGAAATGAAACTATCCAAGTACATGAAGGAATTCTTTCTGTAGGAGGAGAAACCTTTAAGAAGAATCGCAGGTTTGTGGAGATGACACGAGTTACATGAGACACTGAGGCTATGGCTCCATCAGGAAAAATGCTGCTATAAGCATGAGTTTCCGAGTTCTGATTCCCAGCACTCACATAAAAAAAAAAAAATTAGGTTCTGTGCCCCAGTTTGGAGGAAGAAGAAATAAAAGAATCCCTAGAGTCGGTTAAATGGCTGGTTTGGTAGATTTACTGAGCTCTGGGTTCAGAGAGAGACTCTGCCTCAAAGAGTAGAAATGATCATAGACAATATCTGATATCAACCTCTGGCTTACACACAGACACACAGACACATACACACAAACACACACACAGGCACATAAATACACACACTCACACACAGACACACACAAACACACACACTAACAACACGCACACAAGTACACACACTAACACACATGCACTCACACACAAGCACAGACATACACAAACATACACACTAACAAGTACACACACTGACACGCACACACACAAACATATACACTCTCACATACACTTACACACAGACACACATAAGCATACACTGAACAACCCCCAATACACAGACACATGAAAATTAGATGAAAATGATAAAGAAATCAAAAAGATATCAGAAGAAAGAAGAAAAGAAAGACTAAACTCAAGAGGCCAAAGACACAAATAGTGGTTTCATATAAAAATAAACTGAGGTGGGGAAAGACCAGTGAAGGCACATAAAAAATGTATCACAAATGGAAGATTATTGGGAATAAAACCTTCAGAACAACCAGAAATATCCTTGGGCTAACTTCCTGCAATTTTTTGAAACAGAGTTTTGTTGATAAGAAACTACAAACGCTTACATGAATAAAGTTAGTCACGAGTCCGAAGGCTTTATCACTAGCTAAATGCTAACTCACTAGCTGCCAGTCTTCCTGCACTGGGGCTGTGACCAGTCATGAGACTTCACCACGCCATCCCTGAGCAGCTGAATGAGAGACGTTGTTTCTGATGATTCTTCCCACTCAATGGGAGGAGCAACAGGCTCCAGGCTGTTCTAGTGCCCCAGACATCAGATGTCTGGAGGCTCCTGTCTGTCCATAACGCTACCCGCTCAGGGCTCACACACTGAAGAATTCATTTCTCCCTCTATCCAGTGTTCGTCCAGGACAAACATTTTGAATAGTTCTAGGGAGACGCTGGCCACGACAGCGGCAGGCTTCTTTCTAAACATGTGCTGAGAGCCTCTCACGTGAGCACAGAGAGGCAGTGGAAAACAGGACTGTTTGGAATATGGGGCAGAAAAGAAAAGAACAAAGCAATTGTGTGGATGGTTTAAAAACATGTCTAAATGGAAGTTTTCAAACACAAGAGAGAGAGAGAGAGAGAGAGCGAGAGAGAGAGAGAGAGAGAGAGAGAGAGAGAATAACAACATAAATTCCATTTATGAGTAATTATAAGTCCCAGGTTAATTCTGTTATGTTTCCATTGCTATCTAGTTCCCTTTCTTTCCACACAACTGATTATATGTAAACAGGGACTTTACATCATTATGGAGACACACAAACAGACACACATGCATCCCTACGCATGCATACGCACATATACACATTCATGAAAAGAAAGGTTTTTTAAAAAAAATGTGACCACAATTCACTCTCATTACTAAAGCTAATTAACAGTAAGGCACGCACTGATAACTATTTAGTCCCCTACTAGGTTCTTGCTCCCCTAATCATCTAGAGTCACTTTAATTTTGAGAAAGACATTTGCTATCCGGTTGCCCATGCTGACGTGTGCAGGAAAGAGACGGCCTGCTGAACCTCACCAACCACCCCACCCCCACCCCATTTCCAGATTTTGAACTTGTGAGTTGTTTACCTGACATGTCTAAAGATCACCATCAGTGAGGCTTTGAAGGATTGTGTTGGCTGTGAGTGTGCACGTTTTAATATCTATCTGTTTTTTTTTTAAGATTTATTTATTTATTGTTATGTATGAGTGTTCTATCTGCATGCACACCCACAGGCCAGAAGAGGGCATCAGATCACATTAGAGATGGTTGTGAGTCACCATGTGGTTGCTGGGAATTGAACTCAGGACCTCTGGAAGAGCAGTCAATGCTCTTAACCTCTGAGCCATCTCTCCAGCCCCTATCTATCTGTTTAAATGTTTGGTTTTTTTTTTTGACATGTTTCACTTCCTCAACATTATTATATTATTGCATATCGAATGTCCAGTCTACACCATGCCAGACTTGCCCAGTCAGCTTTAGTATCTTAGGTGTAACCCACATGTCATTCAACACCCCTCTGCCTGATGGATGTTTCCAGGCTCCTGTTGCATAACGCTAGCCCCCAAGTATGTGAATAGTCACTTCCGAAGTGCCCTTGGTCCCTTGAGTGGGGAACACTATGGAGAGACTCCAGTCAGCCAGCACCGGGTTCAGACCCTAGTAAATGAACACACACTATGAGCTTGCATCTTATTTCAAAGCCTCCTCTGAGGGGAGGTCCAGGGAATCCATATTTTTCTGAATTAAAATCTGTCACGATTCCACTTTATAATTACTACTGCAGTACAAATCTCAAACTGCAGGGTTTTACTCAAGCTCTTTGGGCTTAAATCTTCTATGCCAAAAATCTGAGCTCATCTGCTTTATCCCGTAGCATGCCAGCAGTCAGAGAGGGTGTGAGACAGAGAGAGGCAGAGATAGTAAGGAAAGAAGAAAGGAAAAAGAGAGGAAGGCCAAAACAGTAAACCATTTTCAATGATGAAATTAGAAAGATCTATCTAACTCTTTTTGTTAATTAGGACAAATAACTGCTCGTGTTTGTGGTGCACGGTGTGACCAACTCAGAGTAAGTAGTGCATCAATCACCTGCAAACATCGAAATTTTCTTGTGATGAGCACATTCAGAGTTCTCTCTTCTAAAAGAAAACCAGCTGGAAGAGGGAAAGGAACAGCCGAGGACAAAGTGTGAGGATGCTTATGTGTGAGGATGCTGTGATGACACCCAGCGCTTTGTGTGCTGACCTAAAATGAATTTAAAAAATAAAACAAAACAAGTCTTTCCTTCTAGATTTTCCAGGAGATACAGTAATTGTGGTCCAATTGTGGTCTATTGGACCCACACTGGGCTACAGAACACTTCAACTTATTCCTTTTATTACAGCCGTAATTTTGTGCCATTAATCTCTTCCTTTACTCTCTCTGTCCTGATAACCACAGCTCAACTCCAGTTTGTTGAATCAGTTCAGTGAGTCACATTCTGTGAATCAGAACTGCCCTGTGAGTGAGACCCTAGGACTTTGGTCTTTCTGTGCCCAGCTTATTTTGCTTAACATAGTGTCCTTCAGGCTCATCCACATGGCCACAAATGACAGGGCCTTGTCCTTAATTAAGGCTGAGAATATGCTACTGTGTGTATACATCTTCCTTATCACCGTGATGGACACCTAGGTTGGCCCTAAATCTTGATTTCATGAATGGTAGGGGAGTAAACAAAAGAGGGCTATGTCTATTTGATATACTGACCTTCCTTCTGTTGAGTATGAGGCAGTCATGATTGCAAGTCCCATGATTGCTGGGCAAAATGCTATTTCTACTTGTAGCCTTGTGGGAACCCTTCAAGTTGTTTTTGGTTTTGGTTTTTTGTTTGTTTGTTTGTTTCCCTATCGGTTATACTAACTCACATTCCCATAGCACTTAATAATATTTTCCCTTAGGTTAACTCTATAAATTACATCGTCACAGTAACTCCTTTCTGTGACAGTGACACCAATTTGAGATTCAATTTCCTTTGGGACTTTGAGCTTTCAATTTTTTAAAGACTGCTTTGTTTTATGCTTAATTTTTTATAAACACGTTAAACATTTACAGGCTTTTGAACTCAAACAGAAAACAAAATTTAACCAGACTCTTGTTTCTAATTCTGTCTCTTCTACCCCGTTTCCTCACTCTCCTATAAATAAGCTTTCCCTACAATATTTTCATTTAAAATATTTATATTCAGATTACTTTCTTCTTAGATGCATATTGACATATCAGATACATTTTTCCCACCATATTTTTTTAACTAAACAATAAATCCCACACTTACTTTTTTTTTTTTTTTCTTACTAACCCCAGTAAGACTCCTTGGCTACAAAACAGGACCATCGCAGTCAGATGGTTGGGATGGGGGGTGGCGGTGAAAAGGGGGGGAGAGAAAGATTTAATCAAATTGTTATTGTTGTTTTTGTTGTTGTTGTTTAAACGCAGATTGGAACTTTGTAGTAAACCTTAAAATGACTCACCACGTTCCCAGCCTCCCAGCACCCTGTGAGAGAACACCCAGTAGGCGGCTGCGCTTTGGAAAGTGTGCACGCGGTGTGCAATCTCATCAGGCTAAATGCTTCCCTGCCACAATTTGCCTTTGCTTTGCCTTGTCGGGGGAGATGGTGTTCCTTCCTATTTTAGCGGCACCATTTGCAGCTGTTATTTCCATTTTTATCTTCCCTTTGTTACTTGTTTGCGTTTCTCCTCTAGGTCTTCTTCGCCTCGCCTTTATCTTGTCTTTAAAGCCTCCTGCTATGGGACCGGTGCCATGGACTCCCTAAGCCACCGTGCCAGGCCCGATGTAGTGAGAGAAGTTCCCGGGAACCACTGCCAGCAACGCAAGGCCGTCCCACGCACGTTTGCTATGGAAACACCTTCGTGACTAATGGGCTCTCAAAAGAAGGAGTTATAAAACTGAAGCTAGAAGCTGGGTTTGTTTTTTTGTTTTGTTTTTCCTTTTTCTTCTCTCTCTCTCTCTCTCTCTCTCTCTCTCTCTCTCTCTCTCTCTCTCTCTCTCTCTCTCTCTCTCTCACTCTAAGTATATCCTACAGTGAAGGGAAAAAAAATAGAACAATTTCCTCAAACTTGCAGGTTGCTGTATTATTCTAGAGCACTCGTTTGTAAAGTGGATTCCTACAGCCTGAAGCTCAAGGTGGGCACCCTGAAAGCCCAGCTGGCTCACTCACCCGCTGCTTTAACTCAACGCACCCTGTTCTCCGTGTTCTTGTCAGTTCGGGCTTTCAGACTGAGTCAAGTTCTTTTCCTCAAAACAAGAGGTAAAACGCTGATCTCTCTCTCTCTCTCTCTCTCTCTCTCTCTCTCTCTCTCTCTCTCTCTCTCTCTTTTGTTTTGTTTTTGTTTGTTTGTTTGTTTTTGTTTGTTTGTTTGTTCGTTTTGTTTTGTTTTGAGACAGGGTCCCATGTAGCTCAGGCTACCCTCAAATTCTCAATGTGGCTGAGGGTGACTTTGAACTTCTAATCCTCTCACGTCAACCTCCTACTGCTTGGGTTTCAGAGGGACCCATGCTAGATTGCTACCGTGCTGGGGAGCAAACCTAGGAGTTTGCGCACACTAGCAGAGTACTCTACAAGCTAAGGTACACCCCTATGCCTCAAAGCAGAGACATTTAAGATCACGCGTGATTTAGGCACACCGTACACTTCTCCCTTGAAGATGACGCTAGGAAATTACAAACACGTTCAGATGCACCAGGCCAGACTGTGCTGTGGTTCTAGTTAGCATCCTAGGCTACAAAGACATCGTCATCACCACCACCACCACGCCCCGTGCTCAGGCACCGCCTTCTCTGGGAAGATTTCCTGGACTATAGTCTATCGGGAGAGAGAGCTAGTCATTTCCTCCCCCGGGTGTTCACGAAGCCCAGACCATCTCCAGGGCAAACAATGTGCTCTGATTATTTGTTCCACACCACCTGGCATGGTGCCCGACAAGCACTGGCTTCGCCCCATACATGATTGTTAGTTAAACGGCTGAGAGTAAATAGGCCTTGGATATGCCTGGCAGGTGGAAAGAGGAGACTATATACTGCCTGCAGGCATGGTGTGTTTAAGTATCTGTGTTTAGATTTTTTTTCCCCCTGCTTCATCATTGAAATAGACTATAGGCTTTTACGGAGCTCTGATTCTTTACCTCCACAACATACATATGGAGGGTGCCTACAGACAGAGAGATTTTTAAATGGGCTTCGAAATTCTTTTAACAGCCCAGTCTCTAAGACTGAGACATGCATCCCCAGAATCCTGCTCAGCATCTGCTAGGTCGTAGTGCAGCTGCCTGGATGTTGCTCGCATCCACCCAGACTTGTTTCCGTCATGTGTATCTCATCTCCACGGTCCATTTCACACACATTCCCCCTGGGCGAGAAGTGCCCTGCCCTGGAGACACACCTCCCCATCCCAATACCCAAACTCAAGTCCTCGGCAAGAGCAGCAAGGCTATTAACTGCTGAGCTACTTCTCCACCCAAGCACTCTTTCACAGTGCTGAAGCAAGCAAGCTTTGGGGCACAGTGAGCGAGAGACGGAACCACCACGAGACATGCGTTATGCTTCCTAAAAGACAACACCAAAAGCATCCCGCTCTGTGGCGCTCCGGCTCCCAGATGGCAAACGGAGAGACTTCGCAACTCAGTGACGAAAACAAGAAGGAAGTGCTTTTTTTTTTTTTTTTTTTTTTGGGGCCCACAGAAGTCATTCTTACTCTACTGTAAGCATTCCCGGATCTCAAACGCGATGAACTAATATCAGATTGGCTCCCTGAGTATGGGAGGGAGATTTTTATTCCTTATCACGTTTATATCCTTGGGAGAGAAATATTTTGTAGATGGAGTTCATTTGGAAAGCTAATAAACATAGTGCCTCACAGCCATTCCGAGCTGCTCTTCTCTTTTTGAAGAGGAAGGTCAGCTCTCAGAAATCTCAGCGTCTAGGGAGGGCTGATGGCTTCACTTACACTTCCTACTTTTTGGTGTAAGAGGATTGTTTGCACACCTGGCCCCAATCTCACCACATCTCTTTACCTAACCCTACGGGTCCACCAAACGGCTTCCTCCTATACAAAGATTTCAACTTTTGTTTGTCTGTTCTTGAAGACTTCTGATTCACAGATACTTTTGGAACTCCAAGTAAAACCTTACTCGGTCAGAAAAACATCCCCCCCCCCCCCCAGGATTAAAACAAGAGACCTTTAAAAGTGACAAAGAAGGAGGGGTGGTGGCCCATTTCCTGGGTCTCACAGAGCTGAGCTACATGGTCCTGGGAGGAGCTCAGCTGCGGCAGGCAGTGGGGGTTGTATCACATCACAGCCTCCTGTGACAAGCCGGGTGACAACCCGGGTGTCACGGGGAGGGGGGGTGCACTGCTGACCTCCCAGCTGGAGTCATGACCACAGTTCCCAGGTTAGTGTTTACCTCATTTTCTTCCATTTTTCAAGACAGAACTCTGTGCTCTCTTAAACATAAATACACACACAGAGAGGGGAGCGGTGCCGAGATGATGCCTCCTTGTTTTTATTTTATCACATACACAAAGCTCCTCACGCTGGTTTATGGGACACACTCTTGTCCCCTAGCCTGCTTCTCTGTGGTCCAGACAAGTCCCCAGATTAACGATTGGTATTAAAGGCGGGATTTCCATCCAGGCGTGGTGGCACACGTCTTTAATCCCTGCACTCAGGAGGAAGAAGCAGACGGATCGCTGTGAGTTTGAAGCCAGACTGATGTATAAAGCAAGTCTAGGACGGCTAAGATGACATAGAGAAACTCTGTCTCAAAAAACAAAACAAAAAACAAAAACAAAAAAAAACCCCAAAAAACAAAAAAGGGAAGGTATCCTCCTCCTTACGTTATGTGTAACCTGAGCATGCGGCAGCCACTTCAGATTCTTCTGGTTACAATGGCCTGCCACTCAGGATAGAGACCAGAGCAAGGAGAGAAGGCACTGTTGGCCAAGTGAGGGCAAACAGTACTCAGCCCCTAATACTGATGCTTACTAATAAATCATCTGGGATCATCAGCACATCTGTTTGTGCTGCTGGAAACTGAAAAGAGAGAGTCAGCTTTCTCAACGAGGGTAGCCCCCTGGGGAAGTAGCTCCGTCTCTGGTGCCTACTCCTCGAACGTCCAAGAATTTTTGGACAGCACAAATTGGTCTTGATGGATGTAAAAAAAAAAAAAAAAAAAAATGAGCCAAAGGGTCAGTGGCGTGGGAATGGGGGATGGATCTGGAAAGAAACAGGGGAGGAGGGGAATATGACCAAAACACATTTTACAAAAACCCTCAAAGAACTCATCATAAGGGTGTTTTTGTTCTTGTTTTTGTTTTTTATCAGTCTCCAAGCTAGGCAGTTTGCCAGCTGCTATTGGACAACCTTGCTTGGTTGACTCACGCAGGCTGAGCCCAGAGTTTTAGAATAAAACATATATGAGTTTGAGATTAAATCTGCGACTCCTTATAGAGGGACCTGATACATGTGCCTGGGTGATTCTGAAACTGCTTCCTTTCTTTAGAAGATGCTTTCTGAAAACTAAGTAAGAAGGTAACATATTATTCAAGGTATTAATCAGGTTGCGAGGGGCCCAACTCAAACTGACCGCAGTGAAAACATGACCTCTACACATTGGATGCAAACACCAGAAGCAGCCAGATGGTGGTGGGGGCACACGCCTTTAATCCCAGCACTTGGGTAGTAGAGGCAGGTGGTTCTCTGTGAGTTCAAGGCCAGCCTCGTCTACAGAGTGAGCTCCAGACAGCTAAGGCTACACTGAGAAACCCTGTCTCAAAAAAATCAAAAGAAGAAGAAGGAGGAGGAGGAGGAGGAGGAGGAGGAAGAGGAGGAGGAAGAGGAGGAGGAGAAGAAGAGGAAGAAGAAGAAGGAGGAGGAGAAGAAGAAGAAGGAGAAGAAGAGGAAGAAGAAGAAAAGAAAAGAAGGAGAAAAGAAGAAGATAAGAAAGAAGAGAAGACGAAGAGAGAGAAAGGAGAAGAAGAAGAGAAAAAGAAGAAGAGAGGAGAGAAGAAGGAAGAGACGAAGAAGAAGAAGGAGAGAGAAGAAAGAAGAAGAGAAGAAAGAAGAGAAGAGGAAGAAGAAGAGGAAGCAAAGAAGAAGAGAAAGAAAGAAGAAGAGGAAGAAGAAGAGGAAGAAGAAGAAGAAGAAGAAAGAAGAAGAAGAAGAAGAAGAAGAAGAAGAAGAAGAAGAAGAAGAAGCAAAGCAGCAGCCAGAAACAAGTTGAACTCAGTCACATATGGATCTGGAACTTTAAATGAGGCCTCAGGCCTTGAAGCTCACTACACCTCTGGCTCCTACCTTGAAATCATGGCTCTGTTTTGCCTCTCTTCAGCAGGTTCCAGAACAATTGCAGCAGCATAGTCTCACAAATGTGAACTTCAGCTCCCTCCAAAGCTCCCTTTGGAGGCATCTATCCCTGAATCCATCACTATGGGAGAAAAAGAGCTGGGCAGTGAGGGAGCAAGAGGCAGAGAAATGGAAAGCCATCCTGGGGCTGGACTCCCATTAAAGCCTCAGAAAGTGAGACAAGAGCACTTCCCATAGGAAGATCATGATAACCTCTTTTGCTTTTTGTTTGTTTGTTTGTTTGTTTGTTTTTTGCTTTTGTTTCTCTGAGACAGTGAGCATGTGTCTGAACAGATACCCCTGCAATTCATTGTATCTTGTCTTTCCTAAAAGACACTTGTAAGGAACAGAGGATATGAAAATTTCACCTTCACAATTACAGAGCACGGTCTGCAAACACCAAAGACAAGCCTTTCTCTGCTGCCTGCCCCTCTTTAAAGTAAGAAACAGACAGCAATATCCAAATCATAGTACCTTGCTGACACTGAGTTTTAAAAAGAACTACCACGATAGACTCGAATGAAATGCTTTTGTTCTTCAGTTAATGCTAAACAGAACCTGTGGACTGGCTCTTCTTGTTTACATGTGTGGTTTTGACACATACGAATTTGCTCTGATTTCTCTGAATCGTTCGCGTGTGCTGTTTCTGTATTTCATGCGATGCTAACCAAGTACCTGCTGAAGCCGACTGCGGTATGAGGACACTGGGTTTATGCGCATGCGCCTGCCTCCTGTCCCGTGTCTCGGGGCAGACAAGGTTTCACCAAGTTCTCTGTGAGCTTCTTCCAGCTGAAATTTAAAGGGCCACAATTTACGCATTCGTTGTAGATGATAGATTAGATAGACCTGGAAAGGCATTCAGACACACACCACAGTTTATTTAATTACATTCTTCTTGTGGATATTGAGGTCCATGCCAGAGGTGAGCTAGTCAAAAAATAGTGCACTATGGCCTGGGCCTTTAAAGCCTTGGCCACATAACTATTTCTGCATCAGCCCGGCAGAAGTGACTCTGCAGGAAGTTGTTAGAGGAAGTACTACCACAGATTTACAAGTTGCCACCGCTCAGGACAGACAGATTTTCACACACACACACACACACACACACACACGCACACACACACACACACACACACCCCACCCCTCAGAGAACCCTGCTGTTTTGATTCTCCATTGTAAAACTCTGGACACAAGCTATGGGAGAACCCAGCAACTGCAAACACAGCAACCTGAAGGGAAGGAGAGCATTTCTGTCTGGGTAAGCCCTTAGGTTTTGTCACTGGCCCCAAGTCCCTCCCTCCACTAGCTTATAATGCTTGTGTTCACATTAGTGCAAAGCAGGAGGGGGGGGGAGGGTAGGACACGCCCAGGCAGAGCTAAACAGTACCCTGAGCATCCATCACACACTGAGCAGAGAATGAGTCTCTCTGGGGAAACAGAGTTGGGGAGCTGCCAGTGGGAGATTCACATGCATGAAGGAACTGGTTCCCCGCTGGTAGTTTGAAGCAAGTGAAGGGGAGAGGGGACAGAGAGAGACAAAGGAAAGCCTCAGCAGAAAAGGCCCAGCCCCTCACTCTTTCCCTAGGTGGATGGAAAAACTTGAACTAGGAAAATACAGGAATCGGAAGCTACGGGATCAAATGGACTCTTCTGGCATGCATATGTTTGCATCAGAGGTCTAAGACAGGTTTTGTCACCCACCCACCTCCACCTCCAATCAAACCCTTGATAGATTCTGGGAATATTTCTAGAAGCATAGCAGATCTCTAGGAGATCTGGGGCTGTCTGGACCATGACTGGACAAAGCCAGAGAGTGCTAATCTCCACACTTTTGAGAGCTGGTTGTGTGCCTTAGGGTGTTCACTTGATGGAGGTGGACAACAGCTTACAGGCCAAATTCAACACAAGGCCGGAGCTACCAGGGGAGGTTGGGCCCTCTGTGTCCTGAAGCGCACAGCACGGGGAATTTGTCCTTTTTGTTGTACGCCTCGCTCACGATGTTCTCCCCACTTCTGATTTTGGTTTATTTTTGTGGTCCAGGCTGGCCTGGAACTGGTATAGAAGATGAGCTTCTAGATTCTGAGGCCTCCACCTCCTGAGTATAAAAAATAAAAGGCACACAGGACCATGCCCAGTTCAAGGGCAGTGCTAGGAAGCCACCTAAGGCTTCATGCATACTAAGCTAAGCAAGCGCTCTATCATTGAGCTACATGGCCGAACTTTTCAACTGCGAAGTATTGGCTAGGGGGGAAAAAAAAAACAGTCCTCACAAGTCACGGGGGCAGTCACCTGCAAAACTCGTGAAATAGCAGACATGCCTTTTCCTTGGACTATCTTGCCAGAGAGACCACCTACAATCCTGCTAGGAAACCCTAGCAAACTATTCTTTCTGAAGAGCCCGAGTGACAGGCCTCCCGGATCCTGCCCAAACGCGCTTCCTTGAGGAACCTCCTCTGCATATCCATGCTTTCGCACACAGAAAAGCTGCGCACAAAGGCAGCACAAGCTTTTCTCAGATGACCTAGTAAATCACCCACCAAACAAGTGACGGTGGACTACTTAAGGCACGTGAAGGCTGCTGTTACCCGCCCTCCCCTCCTGCTCCCTCTGTGCAGAATAAAAGGCATTCTTCACAGGTCCCAAAGACACACTCCGGCCCCCTGCCCCCATCCCCAACCCCCAGCTGTGGTAAGGATAGTGAGAGCAGGCAGATCCTCATTAAGGAGACCTAAATCTGGCCTGACAGACTTTTCATTAATATCAGGACCCTGCCCTCTGTAGCTCTGTGAGTCCTAATTACTAACAACTCCATGTGATGGTCATTTCAGAATCAGGAAAGCTGTCAATAACGCACTGGCAGATGACCGGCAGCCAGTGAGGGTACAAGATTGGGAAATCAAGGCAAAATCTCACAGTGTCCCATAGGTTTACTCTATCCAGAGCAGCACTTTTTCTCACAGACTACCAGGAGACCAAAGAAAAACCAAGTCACCTAAACTAGGGGGAAACTAACTGTAGAAAAACAAAAATGTCCTGGGAGAAGCATCTCTTTTGAAATTGAAATTCAAGGCAGCCAAATTCCCATTTCATAGACTTTATGTTTTCCAGTCAGAAAAAAAAGATAATCCATTTTCTAAATCTAAAAAATTCATCCCACTATACACAAACTGTGTTTCTCTCTCTCTCTCTCTCTCTCTCTCTCTCTCTCTCTCTCTCTCTCTCTCTCTCTCTCTCTCCCTCTCTCTCTCTCTCTCTCTCTCTCTCTCTCTCTCTCTCTCTCTCTCTCCACAATGGAATCAAATTCTGTCACTATTTTTCAAAAGTGGTGCCAGCCAGACCAGCCGTTCAGATAAGTAGTCAATGACCATTGAACTAATGAGAGCTGAGAAGGGCCAAAAAAGCCTGCTTGCCAAGGTGCCAGGACTCCTCCATTAGCGTCACTCGGATGAATGGGGCATCACATTTCCAAAAATGCTCCAGTCACCGATACTTATGCAGACCCAGCCCAGGACCCAGGCCATCGCAGCCACTCAGTGTTTATGGAACAAATGAAAGAATGATTGTTGCCTCAAAGGCTAATAAGCTGTGATTATATTGGTGAGAGCCGATGCCAAAAGCCTGTAAGTATCTGGACCACATTAACTCATTTACTCCTGCTACACGTGATTGCGAAGTGAGTTCTCAGCTGGCCACCAGCCAGGGAGCCTCAGCCAGCTCTTAAGAAACTGAATGTGGGAAACAGAGCTGGACAGAAGCGATGGGATATGAGAACCAGGGTCTAGAAAGAGCCCGAGGATTTGCACAGGCAGGAGAAAAACCCAATAAGCTCACTCTGTCCTTGGCAGCCAACATAGCACGGGGCCCACAGCACTCCCCAGAGACCGGGTGGAAGAGGCTCCCATGAGAAGGCCAAGTTCGGGAGTTCAAATCCCTGCTCTCCTACTTTCTTGTTGCATGACTTGTTGAGTACTGTTTTATTAATATTTCCATCTGGCTCACGTGCTATTGCCCTAAGATAAGTGTAATAATAACTCTTTTGGGGGGAGAGGAGCTTTAGTTGTGACTAGAAAGGATAATATGGATCCTTTTTAGCTTACACTAGGCTTATTCCCTGATTTGAAATACTAAAAAATATTATACACTGAGTTACTTTTAAGAAGCCTAACTGGCTTAACTTCATAGCTCAGCCTTACCGACTTGAAGCAGCCTAAGAAAGCGTATAGTAGTCAACAGCTAGGCCCAGTCATCTAAAACAAAGCCTATTTCATGCCAAAGTGTGAAAATATCATGTGATTAATTGACTAGCAAACACTGTCAACTTTGCACACTGTAGATCATTGACTTGGGAACCACATGACTGGGGATCACTTAGCTGACTGGGAGCTGTGTCTATCTCACTGCCGCCAGCATTACCAGAGAGGATCACACCATATGGCTAACCTGGAAAAAGATGAAAATGAAAAATCCAAAGTTTGGGGCTGGAGACGAAGCCTCCTGAGTACTGGCATTAAAGGAGTGTGCCACTATGCCCAGCTCTAATCTGTTTTTCTAAAGATGAGTATGACCTCAATAATTTTTAGTTTTCAATTTAGTGAAAAGAAAAATCTGGAAGGTGTGGGGTTTTCCCAAAATGGCTTTTCCCCAAGTCCCAGGTTCAACGGGGACCTGTGGTGAGATTCAACAGTCACATTCTCACCAACCTGCTGGAACTGGTAAGTGCCTGTTCAAGCCAGGCCTCCTGAGATGGAGCTGCTGTGACATGCTGCCGCTGCCACTGAGGCTAAGGGCTCCTGAAGAAAGATGACAGGAGCTGTGCTGTGCTTGTGAGAGACAGCAGTGATCACTAAATTAGCCAGTTCCCCCTCTGCAGGATTCTGTGCATGAGCCTACTGCCCCACAACTACACATTAACTGCCTGCTCATCCACTGGCTCCTGGGCAAGAGAGGACTCACCATTCATGTCAAAGTCAGTAGACAGACTGACTGGCTGTTTCCAGTGCTAGGAAAAGGCACAGGTAGGAACTCAGCCTCAGCAGAAGCAACAAGTTGGAGGCTGCTTGCTTGCTTCCGAATTCTCAAATCTAAGTTTCCCATGAAGACAACGCTAGTTTAAAAAGTTCTATCTTGTGCAGTACATGCAACCTCAGAGATACAAGAGTGAATCTTCACAGCCTACATTTCACCAAAGAGGGCTGCGGAGATGCTTCCTAACCTGACTTCAGATCCGCAGCAACCATGTAAATGATGGGCACTTGCCTATAACCTGACCATCGGGACTCGGAGAATTTATTCTGAGGGCTTGCTGGCTAGTCAGTGGGGCCGAAAGGATGGGAGCTCCAGGTTCTGTGAGAGACCTGGTTGCAGAAGAGCTAAAGTAGGGCACAATATAGGAAGATAACAGCATTAAATTCTGGCCTCTACACACGCATTCATGGGTGTGATACACGCACATAGGTGCACACACACACACACATGTACACACGCACAGAGTTGTTGGTGCAAAAGACTGAGCCGGAACCACCTGTGCTTGGGAGATGTTCGTGAACGAATCCATGAGGCATGTTTAGCTCCTGCTTTAACCATGCACAGTACCCAAGTTAGGGACATGGCAGCCTGGGTGGCTATCTGCTCATTGACATGCCAATGACAGAAGCAGCAGCAGTCCACTGTGTTTAAAGAATCCCATGACTGATGCAGCCACAAGCAGGTTATTAAAGTAAGACAAGGCCATTTTGTCCCTCAGCCTTGCCCAGTGAGTGGCACGTTCAGGGTCATTTACATCCCAACCAACAACAGACAATAAGTCAAAATAAATGCTCCTTCAAATGTGTTGTTGTCTCTGTAGAACAACAGCTGTTCACAATCACGGGATTACGTGAGAATCCAAATCAGGCAGGGAAGAAAGGTTTTAGATCTAGAAACCCGGCTGGGTGAGGTGGCGCAAACCTATAAACCCAGCACTCAGGGAGACAGAGCCAAACGGATCGTTGTGAGTTCGAGGCCAGCCTGTTCTATAAAGCAAGTCCGGGACAGGCAAGGCTACACAGAGAAGCCCTGTCTCGAAGGAAAAAAAAAAATCCAGCATTCAATCAATTCAGTTCAATCTGTCGTTGAATCAGTCATTAAAAAAAAAGAAAAAGCCCTAGGTTAGTGGTTCTCAACGCATGGGTCGTGACCCACTTGAGTTCCAAAGACTCTTTCCCGGGAGTTTCATATCAGATTTTCTGCATATAAGATATTTCCACCACAATTCATAACCATGACAAAAAGCACAGTCGTGAAGTAGCAAAGAAAACAATTGTATAGTTTGGAGGTCACCACAACTTGGGAAACTATATCAAAGGGTCGCAACATTAGAAAGGCTGAGAGCTTGGGCTGGAGAAATGGCTCAGTGGCTAAGATCACTGACTGCTCTTCCAGAGGTCCTGAGTTCAATTCCCAGCAACCACATGGTGGCTCACAACCATCTATAATGTGATCTCACCCATACTGTACACATAATAAATAAATCTTAAAAAAAATAAAAATAAATAATTTTTTTAAAAAAAGAAAGAAAGAAAGGCTGAGAGCCACTGTCCTAGATGGAGCAAAGTGAAACTTCATCCCTGCAAGGGCAGACACAGAGCCAACCGTGCTATGGTAGCTGATAGCTCTGTGCGTGCAGCAGCCCAACCTCATCTGGAAAGCCGTAAAGAAACCTCTCAGAGGAAACTACATTTAGGAAGATTGGAGAATGAGTAAGGTACAAGCAGGCCTGTGGGGAGCAAGAGCAGTGTGGAAGATGCTTTCAGTCATCTTCAAGGCACAGAAAGCAAGAGAAAATGTTTAAACCGGTTAAAAAGAATTGATTGATTGATTTCTGAGATCCAGCACCTGAAAATATAGTTTGATCAAGGATCTGGCTTTAGTGTTTAAGTGATTTAGTTGTCTTTCCAACACACACCACACACACACACACACACACACACACACACACACACACACACACACACACACATCCTCTGAGCTTCTATAGTAATAATATCCACCAACAGTCAGAGTTCGCTCATGGTTAGAAGGAGAATGAGAGACAAGTTTTTTTTTGCTGACTAAGTCAAACCCAAAGCAGACCTCATAACCATTAGATGCCTGAACCAACCACCGTGGTCAACAGGGTGGATCCATGTCTCTGCAGATTGTAGGCTGCATCCCTGCCATGTGCACCATGTGGCCACTAACCATGGGAGAGATGTGTAAATAGGAAACAGCCACACATCACTCTTAGGTCAGAGAGAAAGCTACGCTGAAATATGAGAAAAAATGTGTAAAACCCCCAGGAAGTAACATTAGATGTTTTGGGCTCTAATGCAAGCCCAGTGTGGAAAGCAGAAAGTGAGGGAAACAGCACGAGACTAGACACACACCCAGGAGGGAAGCAGGCAGGTCGGGCTGGACCTTGAAGGCTCCGACAATAGCGGGTATTGCTCTTTTACCCAGACCCGCAACACAGGATGCGTTCAAATGAAAATTGTGCAAAAAAGGCCATGTGGGTCATCATTAAGAGGTACCCTAAGCAACTTGGCAGTGACAATGACTTTCACAGTGACAAATGTGAGTGCAAGTTTACTGTTCTTTTCAGCAAGAAACTGTAGAAGAAAGCCACACATCTGCTGGAGGTGATTCAGGCAGGCTGGGAGAGGTATCTGCTTCAAGCTTCAGCATGAGGGAGGAAAAATCATGTTCCTGAGGTCTCAGCCCAAGATCACCGGGGTAGATAGATCCCAACAGCAAGGAAATGCTGTGGCTTCTGGTGTCTACACCCTGCCCCTCACTCGGCTTACGGAGGAATGAATTTCCCAACACCACATGGAGCTCTTTTAATCTTCTCTGCTGTTCAGTAATATTTTTGGTAAACCTCAGGTAACAACAACAACAAAATTATTCCTGACGCTAATGAAGAGCTTCTGTCTTGCACATCACATATACAAAACCCGGCCACATATAGAAGACCAAATTGATTTTAAAAATACATATATCTATAAAAAATTATTTTTGAAAATTATCCATTTGATGGTAAACATGGTTTGTGATGGTTTGAATGAAAATGGCCTCCATACGTTCTTAGGGACCGGCATTATCAGAGGTGTGGTCTTTTTGGAGTAGGTGTGGCTTGTTGAAGGAAGTATGTCACTGGGGGTGGGCTTTGAGGTCTCAGATGTTGAAGCCTCTTACTGCTCTCTATTGATCTGGATGTAGAACTCTCAGCTCCTTTTCCAAGACCCTGTCTGCCTGTATGCTGCCATGCTTCCCACCATGAGGATCATGGACTAAACCTCTGAACTGTAGGTCAACCCCTACATAAATGTTTTCCTTCATAAGACTTTCCATGGTCATATTGTCTCTTCACAGCAATAGAAACCCTAACTAAGACATGGCTGCATCTAAGAAGAGGGCCTCAGGGACTAGCAGGCAGCTTAACAAATTTATTTTTCATTACATGCACTTTTCTATTTGTTTGTTTGTTTGTCTGTTGTTTTCTTTTTGGGTAATAGGCTTGTGCTTTTAATAATGAAAAGTAAGTAAATCAATTAAGAGATTATTGTGTCCATCATTTGGGAAAGAAAGACAGAGGTGGGAAAGAAGGCAGGGAGACCTCTGAGGAGGCTCCTGCAGTTGGGCAGGAGATGGCAGTGGGTGGGCTGTGAAGGGAACAGAAAGTGGGTCTGAGCCCAGATCATCCAAGCAACAGCTTGTTTGCTTCATTACACAAGCTGAGCTTGTGTTTCTAGGAAGGCTCATAGAGGTGGGGCAAGACCTAATGCAGAACCAACTTCTTTGTTGTTGGGTTTTTTTTTTTTTTCCTCTTCTTTAACATGCAAAATCACATGTATTTGCCACACACCGCATGATACTTTGAGGCACATGCACAACAAAGAAGAATCAGTCTAGCTACTGCACTGGTTTTTTGAGAAGGTAACACAGCATCAACTCCGCAGCTTTTAAGAACACAACAGACTATTATTACCTACAGCCACTGTACCTAGCGGGAACTAGAGCTCTTTAACTTATTTCCTCCTGGCTAATTACAGTACCTTTCACCAACACCTCTTCATTGGTGTTTTATCCTCAAATTTCCCACCCTTTAATACTTAGCATTCTGTTTTTCCTCTTCCATGAGACCAACTTGTTTAGATCCCATAGATGTATGAGAGTATTTTGATCTTTCGTTTCTTGAGTCTCTTTTATTTCATTTATCATGAATGCCCACTGGGTTTATTTGTGCCAATAAAATAAATAATGATATAGATTTAAAAAAAAAAACAGAATTATCTTCTTTGTAATTGCTGAATATCATTCTATTATGTGCAATGTTTGTCACAGTTATCCAGTCCCCTGTGTGTGGACATTTAGACTGATCCCATGCTTGTCTGTTGAGAACAACACAGCAATAATCACGGTTCTATAGGTAGCTTAGACATATTGAGTCCATCAATAGTTTTGGGTGCCCATTGGCTTAAACACAAGAGGCACAATGGTGAGGAGGTAAGGAGAAAGAGCCAGATGCCAAAGAGGAGAATCTGGGCTTTGGGAAAAAAGAGTGAGCTTTTGTTTGTGGAGAGTTGCAAACGCATCCACTCCACTTACCTGTACTGGTGAGATGCCCAGCAACAGTAGCACATCTGGAAAGGGAGCACATCTTCAAATGAGATTCTGCCTCTGAGTTGAGCTCTTGAGATTCAGGAGCTCTGCTCTAAGCTGCAGGCCTGGAAGGCCTTACTCAGGCTCCCCACACCCAGCAGGAAAGTGGATGGCTACAGAAGACTTGCCTGCAGGTAGCTCCATGAGCTCAGTTTACTCTGGGCGAAAGCCATATAAACAATGTGTGCTGTGTCTTCATGGCTGTCCAGTGAGTGACAAAATGATATTAAAGGCATGAATGACGTTGTCTGTGGCAATCTTGACAACTATAGATGATCAGCAAAGTCTGAAATTGTTTCCAAGTTCATCAGTTGAGCTAGAGCTGAACAGAACTGGTAACGAACTACTAATCTTAGTCCTCCCCAGGTATGATTCATTTCCCCAGCAAAGTCCTAACCGTAGGTGCCAACTTGGATTTGCTCTGTCCTATTAGCCTCTCTTCATCTCATTGTGAGTTCTTTGTCTTGTTTGTGGGTTCAATAAAGCGCCAACTAATAACTTGTACTAGTTAATTTTCCTTTGCTGTGGTAAAACAGCATGACTAAGGCAACTTATAGAGGAAAGAGTTTATTCTGGTTTATGTTTCAGAGGGCTAGAATCCATAATAATGGGGAAAGCATGGCAGCAGGTGACAGACATGGAAGCAGTAGCAGGGACGTAAGAGTGCATATGTGTGTGTATAGACTACACACACACACATGCACACACACACACACATGTGCACACACACATATGTGCACACACACATATGTGCACACACACACATACACACCAAGTTGAGAGACAGTGTGAGGAACTAGAGGAGGAGGAGAGGTAAACATTATCAAAATGTGTTGTATATTTGTATAAAAATTTCAAAGAATAAATATTATCTTAAAAGAATAAGAACCTATTATCTCACTGGTTGTGTGGGCAGAGATGCAGCTGAGATGTCTGCCAAGGTGACAGTCGTCTCAAGGCTTATCTGGGGAAAGACGCACATGCAGACTCATTGTTGTACATGTGGACAGGCCCCAGGTACCCAAGTGATCCCGCCTCGACTCATCCGTTATCCACCACAGAGCAGTCTGCACACTGCAGCGGCTTCCCAGAGGGCAAAGGTGGAGAAGGAGCAAAGACAGGTGTCACTGCCTTTCTGTAACATAATCTGAGAAAGGGAAGACCATCACGGCTACTGTAGTCTGTCAGAGGTGAGTCAACATTCTCCGCCCACACTTAAGAAGCGGTACCAAAGCGTGAGCAGCAGCTGGTGTGGCCATCAGAGCCCATCTCCGAGGCCCTCATCCACTCAGAGAAAGATGTCAGTGAGCACACATTTATAAATGAGTCTATCACCACAGATAACCTTTCTGATTCTAAAAGAGCACCTACGGCAGGGACTGGATGTGGGACCTGTACAGAGAAACCATATCAGAGAGAAACACTCATTTGGATATTCATTTAGTAAGCACTGACTGACTCCAGTTATACTGTAAAGATTTACAGATGCTAAGATTCAGATTTAAAGTGTGGGCTAGATAGTCCCTATCCCACACTCTTGTCTCCCTTGGTCTTGCTTACACTGGTGTTTCATCTTGTCTTGGGCATGTTACCTGGAAGACTTACAACATTAGACATCTCTTCACTGATGCACTCCCTCGGAGAGCGGGTGCCTTTCTGCAGGAGATACAGCTTAACGTCAAAGCATCCAAGTCATCTTTTGGTTTGGTTTGGTTTGTTTCTTCCCTGTGGAGGCTGTTGCTCCTTTGTGATTTTGCTTCGCTGAACTTTTCTACAGAAAAGCTTTCTGTCATTTCCCCGCCCTCCTCCTGGAAAAATCAAGTAACCTCTGCCCTCTTCATACCTGGAAGTGGAATGCTCTTCAAGAGGCAAATACAAGGATTTCATGGGATAAAAATAGGCTCCATCCATTCAAGGAGTGGGTGTGGAAACTGAAACCTTGACAGGTAATTACCAAAAGCCCCTTAGAAAAGCAAGTTTCTGTGGATGATAGCCACAATTTATTATTATTATTGTGCCTAGCCTCCCCAATGGTCTCCATTTATGATTCTAGTAATCTTGTCTCTTTTGATGAATCTACCTTTTGTTTTTCATTAAGGTGTCAATGCGTTAGACAAAGGGCCTGCTGAGTACAACAAAACCCAGACTGCCTTGCACGGAGAAAGCAGGACTGTGTACTTGTAAACCAAAATGCAATTGTCCTTGCTGGATGAAAAAAACATGTAAGAAGAAACATGCATTCTCTCTCTCTCTCTCTCTCTCTCTCTCTCTCTCTCTCTCTCTCTCTCTTTCTCTCTCTCTCTCTCTCTGTTTCTCCTTCTGCCTGAGTCTGTCCCTCAGTGTGAATATATATGTGTATGTGTCTGTCTCTCTGTCTCTGTCTCTTGTGTGAGTGTGTGTATGTGTCCGTGTCTCTGTCCATATCTCTGTGTCTCTGCGTCTCTGTGTCTCTGTCTCTATCTCTTTCTCTCTCTCTCTCTCTCTCTCTCTCTCTCTCTCTCTCTCTCTCTCTCTCTCTCTCTCTCTCTCACACACACACACACACACACACACTTGTTTAATAGTCAGTGACCTTTGTTAGGAATCTCTTACACAAGTTAATGTAAATTAGATCTGGGTTGACTGCTCTAGCCCACACATAAGGGAAAAACAGCAAGCATTTATCCCTGCTAGTCCCCATTGTCTGTTTCATGACAGCCACAAGGGATCCCTAGATACATCTGAACAGATCAAGGATCTCTCTGACCTCCCCCAAGTAGATAGTCTAAGCCAACACAGGAGCATGGTTTACCTGCTGCCCGTCTGCTCCAAAGCTAGAGCAGCAACCTTTTAAATCCATCCCTGGCCCCATGGGTGAAAAGGGGCCTGAGAGTCACTTGATGCACCATGAGGTGAGACATCCTGTGAGGGAGCCAGAACCAGCCAGGATGTCAGGTAGCAGGTCTGAGAGGTCTCTAAGGATAAGCCCACTCTTTCTGAGATGTGTGGGCTTTTGTCAGCATGCCATCCCGGGCCAGTGACATAATCTTGGAGAGCTGTCAAGACCAACACCTGTCACCACAATACCTCCAATGAGGAGAGGGGAATGGAATTTCCCCAGTCGGAAAGGCCAAATGCTGGGGTGGGGGAGTGGCATTAGACAGCAGTTCACACACACTTACAATTACAAAAAAAGGAGGGAGGGAGGGAGAGAGAGAGAGAGAGGGAGAGAGGGAGAGAGAGAGAGAGAGGCCAGTGTAAATTAAACTCCTTTCATTCTCAAGATAGGGGGGAAATATTAACCCTATATTTATTCCCAGAAAGGAAAGAAACATTAGAGGAAAAGTTGGGGCAAATAAAAGCAGATGCATTGTGGATGCAGAATTTGTTACCAAACCATAAATAACCATGGGATATGAAATCTGCTGTCTATACTCATGAAACCCGTCTAGTACAAAGAGAAATAGGGAAGTGGAAAATAGATTTTAAAATGAAACTATTTTCTCTATTCTTGTTTTAAAGAAACTCTTTCTCTATTCCATCTTATTAAGAAAGGCAACTAAGAACAAAGCTAGACAGGACTTCCACTGTAGTCCTGCACGTATCCATTGCTTAATACGCATTCGGAGAGTGCCCTTCTCTTTGGGCTAAGCATTATAAACAGGAAGGATATATGAGGAAGTGACTACCGAGAGGCCCCTACCAAGATGTGGCCCCTTGTCAATGAGAGGGGGCACAGATTTGAAGACAATGCTCTTCTCTAGGACTACCCAGCACTGACTGCAGACAGAGCTCCACAGAGTGGTCGAATGCTAAGAGGTTTGACAGGTCCCTAAAGAAGATGGATGAGTAAAGCAGATCATCAATGCTGGCCACAGAAAGGAAGACGTAGTTGGTTGGAATAGAAAGCATGCGTGGGACCGGATGAAGGAAGTGGCACTTGATAAGCAAAGACAGGGACTAGCTTTTAACGGACTTACACTTCAGTGCTAAGATATTTGAACTTTGCCCACATGTACCATAGAAGCCCACTGGTGTTTCTTTAAAAAAATATAGTTTTCATTCCAAAATACAGGTGATATGATAACACAGAGTATAGATGAGAACATCCCTTAGCTACCAATATTTGGTATCTAGGATACCTCTAACTTGACTATCTATAGTTACTTGACAAGCTGGAGGCTGCCCATGACTAGTTCTTCCCCCTTTTTGTGGTTGCTGGGAATTGAACTCAGGACCCCTGGAAGAGCAGACAGTTCTCTTAACCACTGACCCATCTCTCCAGCCCTTCTCTCCCTTTCTTGTAATTTCCATCTTATTTGGTTTTATTTACCTCCTACTCCTGATGCAGTCATCATTCTGTCGTTGAATAATATATATTGAAACCTTACTAAATGTTAGCACTCTGATGCGAGCTGGAGACCCAGTGACAGACAAGGAAGATGGTGTCCCTGGCAACGCCAACAGTCTAGCAGGGCTGACAACTGAAGACAATGCAATGAAGTGTACTAAGATGACTGGAAGCTTTGGCAGGGAGCAGTTAGAGGGCCTTCCCTCAGGAAGCGACAGTAGTATGTGACCTATGTGATGAGTAAGATTTAGACAAAATGCACGTGTTGAAAATACAAAAAGGAAGAGATTGGCACTGTCCAGAAAGTGGAAAACAACGGTAGGCATGAGAGGAAGTAAGAGTATATCAAACACCTGCAGGGTAGAACAGACTAGAAATGGGCTTGGGTAGAGCACACAGGGTTGCAGTCCAAGTGGAAATATAGGAAATGAAAGTCTACAGCTTGGTGTCTTAAGCAGAAAGCACTTATTTTATCTGTCAAACTCTTAACTCAGGGTCATATGACATTACGAGGAAGGTCTCTATAGAATACCTAAGACACAAAGGATCCCACTATCATTTAATGTTAGCTCCCGCAATATGTGGTTTTTGGGATGACCACAACAGGTGGAGATGGCACTCGCTTCTCACACACTTTGGTTCTAGACTGGTACACTTATGGCTGGAGAGCTGGCTCAGAGGTTATGAACACCGTCTGCTCTTCCAAAGGTCCCGAGTTCAATTCCCAGCCACCAAAACGGTACACTTACTTTCTGCTGGACCTGCCCAACCACACAGACTCAAGTAAGAGGAGGAAAGGCTAGAAACAATAAGCGGAAAGCACATAAGCCGTTTGGGACATAGTCATAGGTTTGTCAAGACATACAGGATCACCAGACTTTATCCTAAGGATAGCTGTTACAGTTAATCTTGATTGTCAACTTGATCAGATTGAAAAATACTTCGAGATTAGTTGGAACACACCTCTGAATGTGCCCTTAAAGATATCTCCAGATGCTATTAAATTACAACGGCTTGGCATAATAAATAAGTTCCTTGTTGGATTAGTAATGTGATGACATCATTGGCAGGTGACAAAGAGTAGGAAGTGGGGTACCTCATTGGAGAAAACAGGTCTCTGGAACCATGTGCCTGAGGGCTAAATTTCCCTGACTTCTTTCTTTATTTTCTTTCTCCTGCCTCCTGCTTGCTGTGTTCTAGGCATGTGCTTTTTCTACCATGATGGACTGAGCTCTCTGAAACTATGAACCAAAGTAAATCGTTCCTCCTTTAAATTGGTTCTTTCAGACATGTGATCACAGCTATGGAAATGAAACTGGTATAGTAATGGAAAATGACAAGCAGAGCACTGACTGGAATCAAGTTTGGGTTGTTAAACTTACATTGGTTTGCAGTGGATGTGGCTCAGGGGCAGAACATGACATTATGAGAAACGCATTGACTGGCCAGTAGGAAACCAACTGGGAGTCCCCTCAAAGATTGGAGTCTAGGTCAATACTTGCTTGAAACAGTGTATCTGCTTAATGAAAAATCTCAGTCTACATATGTTTATTAAAACCTCGAACAAGCAATTCTCTTAAACTTGGAATGAGGGCGGGTACTTATTAAGGGGAACAGTTGTGGAACTTAATAACAGTTGGCTGAATTCCCTTAGGTGTTTAACATTATAGTAGGAGAATTTTCCTTCCAAGAATAAAGGGAAAGGGGGCTCTGGTAGTGAAGGTTCTGGGGGCTCTTTCTATGGAATGATGAAACAGGTCAAGGAAGTGCTGTGTTACTGGACAGAGTGCTTGAGGCTGAAGCCAAAGCTAAGACATGGAAGTAGCTGACATTCAGGTGGGAACGTTGGGTACTAAGAAAAAGACAAGTGATTTTTCCAGAACTAAACAAAGAACAACAAAGCCAGAACACATGAACAGAAGAATTGGCAAATAAGTTCAAGAAACAGTAGGCAAGGTCAAGGACAAAATGCCTTAGAGTGACCTTCATGGGTTTCATAACCTAGAGACACAGGCCCAGCTATATGCACAATGCTGGAGGTACCATCGAGAATGAACACACTCCTCCATTAATTGTCCACAGACCAAGCAAGGCAGAACTCTCGGTTTACACGGACCTCCACTCTTCCCTATTTCAATAAAACAATGTGCTATCCACTCCGGTCTTGCAGCAGTAAGTTCTTGATCCTTCTCTTTTTACCCTCACACCTAATCCATCAACATGTCCCTTTCCTGTACTCCGAAATATGGGCTGATTTCATCTTCTTGTTATCACCTGCACCATAGTCCAAGCCATGCCATCACTTGTTTTGACTACAGCAATCATTTTTTAACTGGCCCCGTCTTTTATTTAACCAGCCCCCAACTTCTGCTCCTGCCTTTTAGAGTATATTCTCACAGTAATCTACAAGAGCTTTCTGGCCAGACGTGGTGGCGCACACCTTTAATGCCAGCACTCAGGAGGCAGAGGCAGGTGGATTGTTGTGAGTACAAAGGGAGTCGAGGACAGCCAAGGAGACACAGAGAAACCCTGTCTCAAGAAACCGAAACCAAAACCAAAAAGAACCTTCTGAAGCATAAATACAGCCACATTACTCCCAAAATTACAGCAAATCTGTGACCTACAGAGTCCTTCAAGATGTAGCCTCTGCCTTCCTTTATGACCACACTTCTTTTCACCTGTGCCATCGCTGTGGCAGCTTTGTGTTGCCCAATTTTCCAAGCTCATTCGTCCTGCTTTTAATCTCTTCCTGCTCACCCTCACATGACTGGCTCCCTCTTTGTCACATAGCTCACAGCTTTCGTTTCAGTCCCTCGGACAAGACGACGGTCCTGAATATGTGACCTCAAGTTTGCATGTTGCAATCACGAAGTGTGAGTTCGGTTTCCTTGCTCTAGGTACACCACATTGCACTCTGACGTTCTCTTACTGGGGGGTTTCTTTCTCCATGTCATGCTTGTTTGCTTGTTTCTTTTAATAAAAGCAATTAAATTTGGCCCACAGTTTCAGATTGCAGTCCAAGATGCCAGGCAAGTCATGGCAACAGGAGCTCGAGGCAGCCGGCCACATCATATCCTCAGTCAAAAAGCACAGAGGGAAGAGTACTGATGCTCACTTCACTTTCACCCTTTTTATAGAGGTCAGGATTCCGTGTAGTTCTGTGTAGTTAGCAGCTCTCCCCACCCCAGTTAACCTAATGAAGATAATCTTCCACAAGAATGCCAGAGACATTTCCCAAGTGATCCTCCATCTCACCAAATCATCAACAGAGATTAGCCATCACACCATCAAAGAGTGGCTAAAGCCCTGAAGGTTTACTTGAACCTCGTAGCCAAGTTCCAGAAGCCAGCATCCTAACACTGGTCCAGCAGCTCCAATGAGACCATAGGAACTCAGCCTTTTCCTATGTTTCAGCTCTGGTTTTCTTTATACATGGACTTCTCAAAGTATGTTGACACCCTACCTGTATCAACTCTAGAGGCCGAGACAGAAAAATCAAGAATTCAAGGACAGTGTTGACAAGACGGCTCAGCAAGACGGTATCAGTACTTGGCAAGCAGGCCTGGTGACCCGGGTTTATTTTGTGTCATTCTTTGGCATCTATTTTACCACGATATTTCTTCTCAGAAAAGTGCAACTATGCTAACCTTGATCATTGCATCCGTGCGTAGAATCGCTCTGAGGGTATCGTAGGCATTTAATTTCTAGGATGCTGAATAAAATCAGTAAAGAAGTGAGCAAATGCGTGAAATACCCCTTCTTTCTTCTAGTCACACCCTCTCCTTTCTCGTTGTACAAATCTGAGCATCTTTTAGAAAGTAGCATCCTCCGTGGTCCCTCTTTGCTTCTTCCCACGCTTTCTCCTTCCATGTTTCTTCATGATCTGTTCTTATCTAACTTCTGGCCTTTTTATCCCATGAAAAACGGCTGGAGTTGAACAAACAAAAGGCCTTGTAACCCATGGCCACTGTTCAGCTCCAGCTTCGCTATGCTTCACAGCTACATGTGGGGATGCATTACTCCTTCCTCAAATTGTGACCTTTTTTTCCATGCTTTCTCCCTACTTGTGTACCTCTGACTGTTGTCTGAATCTGTTTCCTTTTAAGTATCTCCTCATCTTTATCCACACTAATTTCATTTTCCTCTCACTGTTTGTTCTCACTCTTTTCAGGTTTGATTTGGTTTCCCGAGGCAAGGTCTTCCTGAGAAGCCTATGTGGCCACGGCTAGTCTCAAACATGCAACAGTCCTCCTATTTTCAGCCTCCTATGTACTGAGATGTCCTGGGTACCATCACACATAGTTCCATGTGTCCTTTTACCCTGTGACTTTTGCACTTGCACTTCCCTGACTTGCTACATAAAATCCGGACCCCTTGTTTCACTGCCTTCCTCTGCCTACCATCTCCTGCTTAAACCTACCCTCCCCTAGGTGCTAGAATAGCCTCTCACTCCAGCTGATTGTAAAGCAGCCTCTCAAGTCTAGACCCGCTTGCCCTAGTCCATGACGATTTAGACAGCCTGCAATCATCTCTCATTCAGCATGCCTCTCTGGAACAGCATGGCTCCAGTACACAACTGGCCCCAACACGTAAAAAGAGAGACCCGAAACAGCCTACCAGGAGGAGGTTGACAAATAATTGTACCAAAGGCAGTGTGTTATAAGGACTTGCTGATAGAAGTATGGGTGTTGGCTTTGGCAAGACCAAGCAGATTCCTGTAATGTGGGGCAGAAGGGAAGGCATACAGATTATTTAGGAAGAAAGTGACTTCATCCAAATTAGAATGGACCTGGCTGATCTTGCTAATATCACAGCACCACCCACTTCCATGGAGCCAACATCTTGGTGCAAAGCTCATCAACTCATCAACACCCTACTGGTGCTCTCTACTTACAAATTTCTGGAATTCTAGGCAAGAAAAGCCAACTTTTGGATTACTATGGGGCAACCATAGTGATTATAACTGAAGATGGCTACAGTTATGTCATGTCAAGTTGAACCCATATAATGTCCAGATTTGCTAAATATATATTTTACCAGCTCTATTTATAGTAAAGGCACTGGAATTCAGAGGCTAGACATTTTCTTAAGAGTGCTTATCTAAATGAATAATGGAACTGAACTTTAAATAGAATCACTGTAGACACTAAAGCCATGTTATTTTCCCCCCTAGACCTCATGTTATAATAGTAGAGTGCTAAAAACAGCCAAAATGCCTTTCTACAGATTAGTTCCAAATAACTGTATAACATCCAAAAGATGAGATTTTTATATTGTTATTAGAATATTTAGAAGTATGTTTAATGGCTCATGGCATATGCTAATTTTTTAATTGAGACATAAATCTATATATAGTGAAATGTTAATCTGGTTTTCACAGTTATGGTGTAAATAAAATCTGGAAAGAAAATTTAAAAACACTGAGTGTTACCACTGTGTACAGGCATTATTGTGGTTTAAGTAACTGTCCTCAGTCCTGTCCGAGCATCCATTCTTGCTCTCCACTCAGCCCCCCAGGTTCCTTTAGGACGCACCTCTCCATCTCAATGAGATAACATTGGGCTTCTTCGTCTCCCATCAGGAGAGGTTGCAGAGGGTCCCCGCGGCTTACTTAGCCAGGTTCTTCTGCTCGTTTGTTCCATCCGAAGAGGAACTAGTTAGTTAAGAAGAGTCTTTAGACAAATCATGGTGAGATGTAAAACGGCAGATCTTGTCCAGCCTACGTTAGCACATGCGCTCTGCAACCGAGTCCCATGTGGCTCTTGAGAGCTGCCCTTCTCCCTATCCTGTTGGGTAAATTGGCTCTCTGTCCTCCTATCCATTCTGGGGGATTTCTCATAGTCTTTCAATATATTTCCTTTTTTTTTTTTTTTTTTTTAATTAAATTACCTCTTATTAGTTTTTTGCTTCTTAGAGCCAAGAAACACTAAATCGGTGTACACTTATATTTGCTATGTTTCTACACTAAACATGTTTTGCATTACATTCAAAATAGAGAAATGAAAACAAAGGCCTAGTCCTAAACCAGGATGAAAGTTATCTGTCTTAAGTGCATACGACCATATGAAGCCAGAGTTGAACCTGTGGCTGAATCTCGCCAATCCCTGGACTGTCCCACCGTGCTGCCCTGCCTCATGCTGTCATCTCATTCTGAGAGAGGATTGACAGTGTTACCTCCATATGCAAACAGGGATGTCTTGATGTGTGGTTCTGTGTGTTTATGGCTAATAAGGACCTGCCAAAGCAAGACTTGGTTGCTACACAAGAGAGAGCTCGTATCTCACGTCGCAGATTCGTAAATGCTTCTCTACTCAGTGTATCGACAAAGAAAAGAATAACTTTGGTGTGGTGGTTTGTACCCATAAACCAAGACTCTGGGCGGGAGGTGCTGAATCAGAACTATGCAGCCTGCCTGGGACCTACAGAGGGACCAACCTAAGACACTTAAAAAAATATTAAATAACACACACACACACACACACACACACACACACACACACACACACCCGACTTCTAAATGCTGGACAGAAAGCTCAAAGCCCCAAATTCTACTAAATAAGCTTAAAATCTAAATGTGAGCAGATAATGATTTGCAAAGAGCAAGAACTCCAGAGAGACAGCACGAAGCATGACTGTCCTGTTAGTGGCTGGCTAGAGTAAGGGCCCCAACTTCCATGTTTTAAAATTACATCTAATGAAGTATAGGAAAATGTATAATTTAATGGTAAATTCCTTTCAGATATATAGTAATGTATTTACTATACATCCTTTTTTTTTTTTTTTTTTTTAATTCAGTTTTTTAAGACAGGGTTTCCTGGACTCACTTTACAGACCAGGCTGGCCTCGAACTCACAGAGATCCACCTGCCTCTGCCTCCCAAGTGCTGGGATTACAGGCTTGTGCCACCACCACACCAGGCCAAATCTTTTTTTTTTTTTTTTTTTTTTTTTTTTAACCAGAATAAAAGCAATTCAGGTATGGTGCTTCCTGCCCATAATCCTAGCACTTAGAAAGCTGAGAATAGGGAAGTTGGGCTGAGTTAAAGGTCAAAGGTCAACTTGGCCACAAAGCCCAAGGAGTATACAACAAGATACTATCTCAAAAAAACAATTAAACAAGTAATAAATAAATTAAATCCCCAAAATGGTTGGTGGGGGAAGGAGAAGGAAGGATGAGAGAAAAGGGAGAGAAGGAGACAGAAGGAAGAAACAACTTGCTTTCTGTTGTCTCCTCTAAACTCCAGTCACCATCCCACCACCTACGTGGCCCCCCTCCCGCACCCCCTCCCCCACCACCCATTCTCAGGGTCAAAAGTCCTAAGAGATGACTTAGAATTCCCCACCAAGGGACCCATCCTGATTCTGCGTTGTGAACACTTGGGTAGCACAGACAGGTTTCTTTCAAAATTATCTTCACACCATGCCAGGGATTTCCTTCTCACAAAAACTGTTCTGCCCATTGCCCACACTAGTGTGTTGACAGGAGCAGTGATGCACAGGTGTGCCGCCTCCAGATAAGAAGCTTCCACTGAAGAGGAAGTAGATCCTTCTAGAGAAAACAGCCCAACCACTCCGATGATGATATTGTCATAAATTCTGAAGATTGAGATATCAAGAGAAAAAAAAAAAAAAAGACCTCTTGTTTTATATTGAAAGATTCTAACTCAGTAGTTCTGATGTAAGACCTTAGGATAGTAAATGCATCCATAAAAGAGCTATCATCATCATCATCATCATCAATTCACTTTACATCCTGGTCATAGCGCCATCCCTCCACACCTCCCAATCCCATTCTACCTCCCTTTCCCCCTCCCCTTTCTCTATCCCTCAAAAAAGAGGAGCCCCACTTCCAGTTCACCCCAGTTCGTCAAATCGGATGAGGACTGAGAGGGTCCTCTTCCCCTGTGGCCTGGCTAGACAGCCCTGGCAGGGCTGATCAAAAAGCAACCAACAGAGTCCATGTCAGACACAGCCCCTGCTCTCCTTACTAGGGGACCCACATGAAGCCTGAGCTGCCCATCAGCTACATCTGTGTAGGGGGCCTAGTTCTACTCCATGCAAGTTCCTTGGGTGATGCTTTAATCTCAGCAAACCCCTCTGGGTCCTGCTTAGTTGGCTCTGTTGATCTTCCTGTGAAGTTCCTGTTTCCTCCAGGTCTTTTTTTTCCTCCATCCCTGCCCCCCACTTCTTCACAACACTCTGTATGCATTGCCCAATGCTTGGGTGTGAGTCTCAGCATCTGTTTCGAAGTGCTGCTGGGTGGAGCCTCTCAGAAGACAACTCTGCTAGGATCCTGTCTGCAAGCATAGCAGATTATCATTAATAGTGTCAGGGGTTGGCTCTCTTCCACGGGTCTTGGATTGGGCCAGGCATTGGTCGAATCTTTCCTCAATTTCTGTTCTATCTGCATAAGAAGAAGCTTTTTAAATCCTTTCTTAGAAGATAAGCACACTGAGGAAGAAGATACCAAAAGAACGGCTAACTAAGTACAGCATCTAACTTTCAGTGTATATGAATAAACTCCAAGCAACTGTCAAACCCGGTTTTGTGTGTGTGTGTGTGTGTGTGTGTGTGTGTGTGTGTGTGTGTGTGTGTGTACACAGTTGTTCAGAGACAGGCAATGTGTGAAGTTGTTTGTTTTCCTAGACATTGTTCTCCCGAAGTAAGCTTTATCCTCATGGGAACAATTAAGTAATGATAGATAATGAGCTTTGAAATCAGTCTGCTTGAAAGTAGTTCGTAAGTAGACACTGCCCCTTACAAACACTGTAATAGTGGAGTCACTAAGCACTGCTGAGTCTCAGTCTCCTCACCTAAACAGTACCATCTTCCTCAAGGGGCTCTTTGAGTTATTAGTGATGTCATTGAGCATCCATCTGACTCACAGAACATGTTCAGTGATTAGGAGCAATGAGTCCACTTGAGAGTCATGCTTTTGCTGTCAGTGGCAACACACCCAGCCTGCTCTTCTCCCAAAATAACACACAGTTCAAAAGAATTGTTTCTTTTCCCTTCCAAACCAAGCAAACAAGCCAATATGGCTACACCCTTTTGACAGCGCTCCATAAACTAATCCATGCCAAATGATGGCTCCAAACCACAAGTTATCTCTGAGAAAATGCCAGAAGAACAAAAACTTGACTTTGCTAGAGTGTCCATTATATCCTAATGTCGATCACAACAGGTTTTCTGAAATACATAGAACTGCCCCTGTCTATAGTACCCACCCATCCATGTATCTAAGCTTCAAAGGAAGGAGAGAAAGAGCTGCATCCCAAGTCTCACTGGGTAAGACATGGCTTGACCAAAGCAACTTAAGGGAGAAGACATGGCTTGACCAAAGCAACTTAAGGGAGAAGACATGGCTTGACCAAAGCAACTTAAAGGAGAAAGGGTTCATTTTATTTTCGTTCTTGAGGGAGACAATTGGTTGTGGCAGGGAACACATGGCAACAGTTAAAGAAGGCCTCGTAGCCGGAACAGGAAGCCAAGAGGAAACAGAAAGAAGGCCTGGGCTATAAAAACCTCAAGGCCTCCTCCTCAGGACCTATTTCCACCCCCTCCTAAGGCTCCACCTCCTAAAGGTTCTACAAATAGAAACACCAGCTGGAGAGGAAGTGGCTGAGCATGTGATCCTGTGGGGGATACTTCACACTCCAGTCACACTGCCTTACACACAACTACTGTGAGCCCCACACATGTAAAGGTATATATGTATGTATGACTTTCTGAGATGGACTCATCATTTCTTATTTTCACATCCATCTCTGTTCAGACAGATGAATGTGTGTGTGTGTGTGTGTGTGTGTGTGTGTGTGTGTGTGTGTGTGTATTATGCATCAGCATTTTCAGAATCGAAAAATGGTAGCACTAAGGAGGATATTTTTATCTGTTAGTTGTATGTATGTATGTATGTATGTTGAGAGGGGAGAATAAGAAGATGATTCCCTAGAGCTGGAGTTACAGGCAATAGTCATCTCACATGGAAGATGGGGCTTGAACTCAGGACCTTTGTCATAACAGGGGGTGTTTTTATCAACTCAGTCATCTCTCCCGTCTCTGTGGAGGATCTTGATATCATCCAAAGCAGAATTTCTCAAGGTGTAGGCTCTGTGTTCTGATTGCAGACTCCATAAACATGAGACCAGATGCCCACACTTAAGCATTCAAAAGACCAAATATCACTAAGCTATCCAAATGTCCCCATTTCAAAATGAGACTATGAAGTCAGCCATGATAGTTGCAGAAGCCAGAGGACCATCACTTCCAAGCCAGCCTGAGCTACAAACTAAGATGCAGCCTCAAAAGGAGGGGGTGGGGCAGGGCTAATGAGATGACTTGGTAGAGGAGGGTGGGTGTACAAGTGCTTGATTCGCAAAATTGGCAACCTGAGCTCAAACTCTGAACACCATGTGGAAAAACGTGATTTTGTCCACTTGTAGTAACAAAACCAAACCTGGGGCATGCTTACATACCACATATGAAGCTTTGGTTTTAATCCTCAGAACATATACACACATCCCCAAATAAAAGCCAATTTCTAGTTTTCTTATATTTAAAATATAATGCCGCAAAAGAAAGGAAGAGAGAGAGAGAGAGAAGAAAAAACAGATGAGGTAGTAGGTATCGGTGATGCCAGCACTAGAGGCAGAGATAGGAGAGTAGCCGGGAGGCTTGAGATCCAGCTCAGCTGGAGTGTGCAGAGATAAGAGAAACCCTCATTGAGGTGGGAAGAAAGAACTGACTCCTGAAAGTTGTCCTCTGACCTTTACACACACACACACACAATACACACATGAATACACACAGTAATAATAAAATATTGAAGTTTCTAAAATAAAAAATGCCAAAATAGTATGAAGACCAAAAAATATAAATAATTTGAAAAACAACAACAATAAGGAAACAGTGTCTTGACTTCAGTGTTCCTCACATCTTGACATGGAGATTGAGTAATCTTGGGACGGGGGAGGGGCAGGAACTTTCCTATGTAAACCAGGATGCCACCAGCTGCCCATTGCTGTGACAACCAAGAGTCCCCAGTAGATTCAATATTCCCAGGGGAGCAAAGTCTCCAGAGGCTAAGAACTTGTAGAGTCACAGTGACAGCCATAAGTAAACAGGCCAGCATATAATGACCCTGCTTTGTGACCTCCCTCACTGCATGTTTTTTGTCCCTCCTCTCCTCCCCTGCTTCAAGAAGCACAACACAGGAAGTGGGGGTGCCAGGATAACAGGGCCACAGTAAGGAAGTGGGTGGCAGCTCATGTTAGGGAACTGCCCCTGCCCAGGGACCCGGAAGGCTGGTCATGGTTTTTTCCACAGCCTGCTGTGTGTTGTTCGTCATCCTGACTCCTGCTTCTCCCCTCATCTCACAGGATAACTAGCAGGCCTCGGATTGGTAATGCTTTGGAACCTCACAGAAAAGCCTGAGTTCAACGTGCCCCTGAATAAAACCTCCCATGTCATTTTCTAAATTTAGTGTGGTGCCAGGAAAAGGAGGGTGGCAGGGAGCGAGCCTATGGGAATCAGGAAACGTGGTTTCAGGTCCCAGTTCTTTCCAAACTACCTATGTAGCCTTTTGCAAATCACTTCAGCGGTTTGGCTTGGGAGCAATTTTCCCAGCCAGTGCAGGGAATAAAACTAGTCACTGTAGCTGTACTTAGACTCACCCTGGGTCCTCTGCCCAAGAGGCACTTTTTGCTGGCATCAAAAATTCAAACCCCACCTTACATCCAAACTCCAAGCAATGTTATTGCTTCATTTTTCATAATGTTAATGAGACTGTAGCTATGTAAGAGAAAGTTCTCGTTCATAAGAGACATGTTGTGACGTTTTGTGTTTGTTTGCTTAGTTTTGTTTTGTTTTGTTTGAGACAGGGTTTCTTTGTGTAGCCTTGGTGGCCCTGTGCTTGCTTTGTGGACCAGACTGGCCTTGAACTCAAAGGCATGCCTCACCCCACCCAGCATTGTCAAATATCAAGTAGTGATGAACTATGGGATAATCTCACTGAAAAACAAAATGTAACCATGTTTTCAACTTACTATATGCCTCCAAAATATGATACTCATAATATAAACATATATATGATATATACATATATTCTATATATGACCATGTATGTATTCAAGTGGGAAGAAAAGTAAGATATATCTATATATATTAAAGACAGGTTGGGTGTCCATTTGATGATTCCATTACTTTTGTTTAAAATTTTTAGCTGGATGTAAAAAATTAAAATCTGGAGTCTCATCTCCTCCACAAAGCTACTGCTGAATTCACTAATTTCCTAGAATTCCTGCAGGTCTCCTGTACTCCATCACCTTCCACTTTGCACTGAAATGATTTAAGTACTGACATAGTAGGATTATAAAATCTCCTAAGCAGTACTTAGTCACGCAGAGAGCATTTTTTTCGAAAGCTGTGTTTCTCAGCCTCTCCTCTTCTCCTCATCTGCCTGACCGGCTAGAAGCATGGGGAAAGGTCCATAACCCCAGACTGCTCACACAGGCAGTTGTGTTAAGGATTTGGTCCCTTTTGGATAAAAAGCAGGACCTAGCCATCACTACTGCTTCTTATCCCACCCTCCCTCCCTCTTCCGCCCTACTCCCCTCTCCTAGACCTCTGACCGAAGGGGGCCTCCTTCACCACCATAAGCCCCACAGCCTATCAGGTCTCATCCAGACAGCCAGCTTCCCCTTCCTCTGTGTGGGGCCTCCCCACCAAAGGGAAAGACTTTTAAGCAGTGTTGAAACAGAAAGACTTCTGAAATTGGACTAAATCCATTTGGCTCTATGATGTGGCTGTGAGCTCATGGACACTAGGGAGTGGAACGTGCTGTTTTGAAGCGATGGAGCCAGTCCCAGTGTGCTCTCTGCCACCTGCTTAGAGACCAAGATTTGAGCTACCTACTGATCCTTCTGCCATACCTTTGCTCTTCTTTCATTTGCTTTGTTTGGTTGGGTTTGGTTTGGTCTGGTCAGTTTTGGTTTCTCAGGACAGGATTTCTCTATATCACCTTGGCTATCCTGGAGACCTTTGTAGACCAGGCTGGCCTTGAACTCACATGATCCACCTGCCTGTGCCCCTCCCCCATGTACCAGCATTAAAAGCATGCACCACCACACCCAGCTCACATGCTTTCCTTTATAAGTAGCCTTGGTTGTAGTGTTTTACCACAGCAGTGGAAAAGCAACTAAGACAGCTAACCAGATAGCTGTGCCTCACAGGCCATGAGTAACATACCCAAGGTCACACAGTTGGTAAATACCTCTCGCACCCCTGCCTTGAAGGCTGTCTTCAGTGCACACCAGATCACCAGATTCCTTTGCTGAACACTGCGTGGAGTTCATGAACAGTCAAGGACCAATGAAGCAATGTCAAGTAGAGGAACAAACTTGTTTCAGAAATGAAACAAATCTGCAATTCGGTTCTCAGAGATACCACTTATGGCTTATGCGACCTTCGACAAATTTCTACGTTTTTTTTTTTTTTTAAACCTTAATATTCTCACTTTAAAACCAGAACCTCAAAAATAAATATATGAATCCACTTACCTCAGAGGATGCCGGTGAGGATTAAATGCAACAATAGCAAGAAAAGCCTCAGGTACATGGTAGGCATTTTGGCCCAACAAAGCTGCGTGTCTCTCCTTTTGTTGATGCGGATCCCTGCAAAGTTTCCCACCTGCCTTCCTGTTGCCCATACACATTTCTAAGTCGGATGCAGAGACACAGCTGCAGACGGGCCTTTCAAGCACCTGCAACGTACTATAAAGGCAAATCCATGCACTGCTCAGAGAGGGAAAGGCCTCTGAGAAGAAGTGGAAAAGCATTGTAGAAACGAGGCTTTGGGGGTGTGGCATAACAGTTCCCTTTAGTTAGAAAATCTTTCCCAAAGCTGAGCCCCTTGAACTTTTATGTATCAAAAGCATTCTAAATGCTTTCCTCTCTGCACTCATATGTAATTGCTTCTGTGGTAACAAAGTGCTGGCTTATCAAATTGCTGCTGATCTTGTTTTTTTTTTTTTTTTTTTTTCCAAAAGGAATGCAGAGACCTCATTAAGTGAACCCTTCACCTGAGCCCTCATTTTTTTTCCTTTCTTTCTGTATCCTGGCCACCTACTCCAGGGCATGGCACAGCTGACAACATGAAGGCTCACATTTAGTCCACTTTGACTGAACATTTCAATCCATTCCCTATACTCAACATTCCATTCGCTCTTCGATGGAAGTCTTGTGAGGGCTGGGGATGTGATCCACTGACAGAGCACTTGCCAAGAATCTGCCAGGTGGGCAGGGTGGCGGTGGTGCACGCCTTTAATCCCAGCACTTGGGAGGCAGAGACAGGGCGGATTTCCATGAGTTCAAGGCCAGCCTGGTCTACAAAGCAAGTCCAGGACACCCAGGACTACACAGAGAAACCCTGTCTCAGAGGGGAAAAAAAAAAAAAAAAAAAAGAATCCACAAGGCCCTGGTTCAATCCCCAACACTACAAAAGAAGACAAAAGCCTTTATGATAAAGATGATTATTTGTTTTCATTACAAATAAGGAAACTAAAATTGCAGGAGTTAAATAGCTATACAATATAGCATAGCAGGAGATGTTGGAAAGCTTTCAGCTGATTTTTTTTTAATTCATTCAATAACATATTTACTGAGCAACTACTGTGCACTGGTTTTATCTGATCCTAAAGCCAAATGCTCTTTTAGTACAAAATCCTTTCTTGTAAAATCAATTAGTGGTGTATTCGATAATTTTGTACCATTCGCTCAGAATGTAAAACCAGTTTGGCTAAAACGCGAGGCACTCGTCACTCTAAGAAAATAATCGGGCTAGTGGGAGTGACCAGGGAGGTGTCCACATGCCTCATGTGCGTCCATCTCAAAGCTGGGTGCTTGTGTGAAGGAGGCCTCCACAGGCCAATATACGTGCCTTCCTCGGGCAATGCAGGCAGCTGCGCTTGGCAGCTTCTTACACTTGACAGTGATACACCTGAGAAGACTCATTAGAAAGTAGAAAAGGAGTTACATCCACTGCCTGAATGAAAAGGAAAAGAAATCCAACTTTAATAGTACCCTGCTGTTAGATAGTGGCATCGTCCTTTCCAGTGAGCTAGCACTTAGGTAACATTTTTTTTTTAATCTCCACAATCTGGAAGGAGACGGATGGATAAATACTTTACCCATTGTTGTGACCTAATATGCCTCACAGGAAGCAAATTAAGGATAAGGGTTTATTTTGCCTTATATTTAAGAAGGGATAGCATCCACCATGGTCAGAAAGTCACTGAGGCAGGAGCATGAAGCTGCTGATCCCATCGCATCTCTAGGTAGGGAGCTCTGAACAGGCAGTGGATCCCCAGTTACCACACTTCAAGGCCTGATCCCAGCTCCCACTTCCTCTAGCAAGGTTAACCACCTAAAGGTTCTAAACCCTTCCAGAGTAGAGGCACCAACTGGGAGCCAAGTGTCTAAACATATGCCTGTGGGGAACACTTCACGTTTAAACCACAGTAGTTATTATATTATACTCAACATGGAATAAGAAAACAAGTGTAGGTGCAAAGTTCATCAGGACTCCTGTCTCTTCCGGGTCCTCCTATTCTTCACAAGAAGTCCAAAAAGCCAATTAACCTGGGCCAGGAGGATTTGCAGAGACTGATGCACCAACCAAGGACCTTGCATGGACTGGACCTAGGCCCCCTACACATACCTAGGCAAGAGCAGCTTGGTCTTCATGTGAGTCCCCTAGAAAGGGAAGAAGGGGCTGTCTCTGACATGGACTACTCCATTGCTTGCTTTTTTAAAAAAATATATTTATGTATTTACTTATTTATTTATTATGTATACAGTGTTCTACCTGCCTGTAACTCCTACATGCCAGAAGAGGGCACCAGATCTCATTATAGATAGCTGTAAGCTGTGAAGTGGTTGCAGGGAATTGAACTCATGACCTTTGTTGCTTGCTTTTTGGTCACTAACCCCCTGACGGGGCTCTTCACCTGGCCACAGGGGGAAAGGGGGTGCTCAGTCCTGATGTGACTCGATGAGCTGGTGTAGGTTGGTGGGGGAGGGGGCTCCCCTTATCTGCAGAGTAGGGGAGAGAGGAGAGAGGGAAGAGGGAGGGAGGGTGGGACTGGGAAAGAGGAGGGAGGGGTTATGATCAGGACGTACAGTGAACGAGTATATAAAAAAAATTTTTTTTTAAAGTTAATCAGGGCTTTGGAAATGGCCAAAGGTTGACACCACAGTACATACTCCTGCAATCTCACCACACAGAAGGATTGCTGCAAGTCACAGGCCAGCTAGAGGTGCCAGTGAGTACAAAGCCAGGCAGGTTCTATAGGGCTATATAGCAAGACTCTATCTCAAAGGAAGGATGGAGGAAGGGAGGGAGAGATGAAGAGAGGAGAAGAGAGGAAGAAAGAGACAGAAAGAAAGAAAGAAAGAAAGAAAGAAAGAAAGAAAGAAAGAAAGAAAAAAAGTCAATGTCACTGTTGATTGACAGAATCCCCATTTGAGCCTACCTTTTTTGTCTTTGCAGTCAGTCAAGACGAGCAGTGCTACCATAACAAACAGTTGCCAGATCTCAGGGCTCTCAGTACGAAAGCTGGCACCGAGGGAGGAGAATGTTTGAGAACAAAGTCTAATGTAAGAAATGCAGTCAGGCATCGTGGCGCACGCCTTTAATCCCAGCACTTGGTAAGGCAGAAGCATGCGGATCCCTGTGCGTTCGAGGACAGTCTGGTCTACAAAATGAGTCCAGGACAGCCAAGACTACGAAGAGAAACTCTGTCTCAAAAACAAAACAAAAGAAAACAAAACAAAAAAAAAAGAAAAGGAAAAAGTAAAAGAAGAAATGTCATAATGAAGCCCATTACTTCGTATGCTAACCTATAAAAGTAACAAGTAAAAAAAAAAAAAAAAAGTAAATATCAATTTATCAGTGTCAATGTGAGCTGCACCCAGCTTTGTGAAACCTGCTTCAGAATGCCCCACCAGTCTGCAGGCTGCACCTGGAGCTTTGCCTGTCAAGCCAGCCCACTCACTGATCCTATGTGCCACCTGATAGAAAGTGGCTTTCTCTCTCAGTTCATTTAAAGACAGATGCATGGCCCTGTCCACATAAAATAAGACAAGGTGAGTTGTCCTTCGGCGGGGAGGAACCCTCTGAGGAGACAAAGGGTTTAATGACATCACCACTTTAATGTGTGACCTGGCTGGCAGCTCTCCTCTCTTGTCTTGCTCTGATTAAGCAATAGCTCATATACATTCAGACAAGAAGTCACCTTACATAACGTGGGCATTAAATAATTAAGCAGCTTTCCTGCTTTCAAAGGAACCCCTTCTAATTACGCCCGATGAATAGTAAGCCTTCTTCTGCACGGGCAAAGAAAGCAACTTTCAATCTGGGAATAAACTATCTGTTTCAGGCATGAGACATGGATAGCAACACGACGGCTGCGCTCCGCAAATGGGTGTCAGGGTGTCGCATTTGAATGGGTAATGAGGAAACATTGGCAGAAACTCCCTTTACCATGTGACTTCAAAACAAACAGCAGTCAGCAGGGAGCTGCCAGCTGTGTGTGTAAAGAGAAAAAAAAAGCATTCAGACTCACTCCCTCCTTGAAGAGAAAAAAAAAAGTCCTTGTCTGCCATCACTGCCTCCCTCAAAGCATGCAGGGTATAAATGACTTATCACAAGGACTCAACTACAAAGCCCCACCCCTGGAAAGTCCTCCTGGCAAGGCCATTTCAACAAAGTTCGTGGGAACACAGATGTAAGACATGAAATAGAGTCCAGGCATTTACAGCATCTTGCCTTCCCTTAAATCAACTGGTAGTTTCAGGTGGGAGGGGCGCGAGGGTGGGTGGGAGGTGGAGCGTCGGAGAGAGTCGAGGTTTCTACTTTAGGCTGCTATGACACCCTCTGCGATTTTTTTAAGCTGTTCTAATGAGAGGGAAAAGCATTTTCTTAAGTAAAAAAGGAAAGAGAAAGGGGTGCCCTTCATACAGTAAACTTCCACCGCAAAGCGCCTCTTCCACTCCCTGCCACGCTTCTCCCGAGACCCAGAAGCTTGTCTCCTGCCAGGAAGTCTGCACACGGGAATTCCGTTCCTTAAAGCTTTCAGGCCCCTGTGTCCAGTCCAGATTTGTAGAGCAACCAGGGGACATAGGGAAACAACTCTCCCTTAGACCCTCGAAGAGGTCGCAGGAGGGAAACCCCATAAAACAGCAATGCCCTTAGTCACGAACACATGAGACATACCGTGCCAGGATGAGGAAGCTTCATTACAGAATATCACATTTCACATTAAACTATTGAACGGGCCCATCCTGAGCCACCCTCACCCTCACCCCCACCCCTACCCCCACCCCCCACCTCCTACTGCCCCCGTGACTATAAATAGCGTTCAAGTTTGTGTGTGTGTGTGTGTGTGTGTGTGTGTGTGTGTGTGTGTGTGTGTGTGTCTGTTGGATGCATGGATGGAACCCACCAAGTGATATACACATATGTCAGTGTTGCTGCATGTACAACTGGGTCTGTGTTACCAAGATACCACACAGGATATCTACGCAAAGGAAATTAAGGGGGTGGGGGGGGGGTGTTCGTTCGTTCTTATCTTCTCTGATAAACACTGTGGCTCTAGCTACTTATTACAGAAAGAGTATGTGCTCAGGGTACGTGTAGAGACGTGTGGAATCTTCTAGAGTGTAACAACGCAAACAAATTTGTCTAAAGGCCATGAGTGATGCATAGTACAAGATATCGCCTCTACAAAATATAGTGCTTTGTTTGGAGAAAAGTGTGTCTGGTATTTGTATGGGGGGGTCAAAACGCTTAAAAGGC
This sequence comes from Acomys russatus, assembly GCF_903995435.1. NCBI lineage: Eukaryota > Metazoa > Chordata > Mammalia > Rodentia > Muridae > Acomys > Acomys russatus. The sequence goes on along the minus strand of NC_067167.1, from coordinate 19,502,135 downwards.
AGGTCTGGGGTTCCGCTGTTAACTTAAAATCTATACTAGAGCATAGCTTCCCCCCCACCCCCGCCACAACCTTTGGCTCTTTTGGCTGCAGGATCAAAAGGCAAACAGAGGCCTGGAACCAGAAGAAGTCTGTGGAAGTACATGGGGGCGGGAAGGAAGAGTAGCCTGTGTTTGAAAACATTATCTGTATACGTACACAGGTTCATGTGGAGGTACAGGCATCATACTAGGGATGGATACACATGTGTAGGAAGACATAGAAAATCTTACTTTAAAAAAAAAAAAAAAAAAGCTCAGCTTCCACATTATGTACCATTGTGTACAAATAAAAATAATAGATGCCCAGGCATAAGTAAGAAAAGTTTAACTGCCAAAATTATTTTAGAAAGCCATTTAGCAGTATACAGTTTTTTTAAAAAATTAGAGATTGCATGTGCTATTCCACCCTGTAATTTCTCTCACTGGCAGCTCTCACGTAACGGTGGTATGTAAGGCGTGTATAAAAGGACACTAATGTGAGACATTCATTTGACAAGAAAAGGAGGGGGGGATGAGATAAAAGCAAACGTCAGCTCTTGGTGACCGTGGGAGCAGGTTATAGCTCACCCAAACTGCATATAATCTTCAGAGGAAGAGCTGGGCTTGTCTGAGACAAATAGTTGCTTTTGAGGGGTTTCTAGCACATTCATTTTTGAGTGACAGTAAAAAGAGACATGGAAAATGTACGTTACTCGTAAAATAACCAGTGACAACCTTCCCCCATCTGTGTATGTGGATGTGATTCGATAAGCAAGGGGGAACTATGGAAGTACTTTTAAGGTTGCCAACTACACTCTCATGCCTGGGGTGTGGGGAGCCGAGAGACTGCAAAGAGGAAAGGGGATGAAAGAGGAAGCCAAGGAACAATAAAATGTATGTATGTATGCAAAATTATATATACATCTATGTATACATATACACACACATACACATATACGCTCTTTAGGTGAAAAATTACAAAATGATTGAAAAGCTACTCTAAAAGCCAGCTCAAATCCTGACATCGGTATTAATAAGAATATCAACTATTTACTGAGTCCTCAATATGTCATGTCCTAAGGATGCACATCTCATTCCAGAATATTCTGAGAAGGCACAGCTTACTACTCCTCAAGACAGCCTCAAGAGGGCTAGTAGTGCCCTCATTCTCAACCAAATCCTGTCTAGCTGACTGCTCTACCACTTCAGAGGACAGTGTTCAAATTAAATTAAAAATAAAACAAAAATCGGATTTGCTACTTTGATGATCGTGTTTGGTTTCTTGGTGTCTGCCTCGGAAAGACAAGTTTTAACAGGGCACTGCGACAGCTAATCTGGCCGGTTACGCCTTTTGTTTTCATGCTTATATATTTTGGTCCCAGCTGCTCCTATTGCCCTCTCTTGTCCCCTTCCACTCTTGCTGGACCCTTTCCTCTTCTCAGCTAGTCCCCCCTTTCTTCCATGTGTCTCTTTTTCTTTTTAATGGCCCAATGCGTTTTATTAGTGTTGCCTCTGGATCAGGAGTTTGTGGAAGTATGAACCCCTTACTAGTGGTCACATCACTGAAGAAAATGCCTCTCCTTCCCTTGTAATAGTTAATCTCCATTGTCATAACTTGATTATATTGATAAGCACCTAGGATCAAAATAAGACATGACAGTGGGCTGTCAGCGATGGCAATTAAATCTGATCTCGGGAATGGGTTAACCTTTGATGGATTCATAACAGGATGACGCTTATGGGGAGATGGGAGCCTACTTGGAAACAGTAGCTCTCAATCCTCTCTCTCTGTGTCTCTCTGTCTTTCTCTCTGTCTCTCTCCGTCTCTGTCTGTCTCTGTCTCTGTCTCTCTCTGTGTCTCTGTGTCTCTGTCTCTGTGTGTCTCTGTCTGTCTGTCTGTCTGTCTGTCTGTTTGTCTGTCTGTCTGTCTGTCTGTCTCTCTCTCTCTCTCTCTCTGTCCCTCATCTGCCCATCTCTATCACCTGCTCCCTCTACATTCTACACAAGCATGCCAGGCTAAGCAATGCTGTTCTGACCCTCTGTATTTATGCCAGGCACTTCATTGTGACACGGCAAACTGATGCTTATACAGACGCCATACGTGAAGCCATATGATCCAGCCAGCCAACGCTGGTGCAAATCACCTAAGTCAGGGGTAACATTAACTGTCTTCAAAGCAGCTTCTCTATCATTCATTTGCTCAGTGAGAAATAACCGAACCCCTCATGTTCTGTGCTAGAACTTAAGGACTTGTGGGTGTGGCCATGGCAACCTCTTAGTAGTTGATGGGTTGGAGTGAGCTGAGCATCCACACTGTACCAGGGTATTTGGACTTCATATTCTGAGACTTTAAGTGAGAAAGGTGACTTTAACAATACCATAGGATGAGATTGGGATCCTGCCAAAGACAAGGGGACCCTCCAGGGACCCAGTAATTCTCTCCGACCCAACCTCATCAGAGGAAGGGAGCAATGAATGAAAGGGCCCCAAAGCTTCCTTCCTTTAGCAGTCCACGCCCAGCACAGAGCAAAGCAAATTCCTTTTCATCAGTATTTGAGGTAAAAGTTATGGGTTCCTCGCTTCTCTTCTGTCTTCATCCTTAACTCAAGCATTCTTCAATCGCCAACATCTATAAAGAAACAGTATGACCACAGTGCTTTCTGTTCCAGCACCGTGACCACCATTGCCCCCAGCCTCCCCACCCCCAGTAAAGCTTTCTTCATCTTCTTCCAACACCCACTGCATGGGTCTCCCTTAGAAGATCAGGGCGGTTGGAATAGATGGGAGGCTGTAGCCAGTCACTAACAGGCTGATTAAGTAAACACCACTGAGAAAACCCAGAGCATCGTCCGTCCACGGCCATGACTTTGAATCCTGAATCTGTAAATATACAAATGGTGAAAGAACTTCGGTGTCTCACGGCGCTGTCTGCCCCGGAGCCAAGACGTCCAAGCGCACATGTGTGTTTTTGCAGGCTTCTGGCTCTCTCTTCTTTTCCTTAGTCTGGCTGCCCCCTCTTACCCCTCTTGGCAAGCGTCACTCCGGAGAGGCCTGAAAAAGTTTCCATCCATTGCTCTGGTTAATCATTGGCAGCTCTGGTAAAAAGCTGCTGGTAAGGCCGTTGGAAAGAACTAACTGCGGGGGGGAAAAACATTTCAGAGTTCATTTGTTTGGGAGACTTAAGGAATCTTATCATGGTATACTGAGAGACCTGTGGGCACAGGTGAGATGCTACACTGAGAAACAGCCAATAACGCCTCTGTATCGAATATAGTCTGAGTGACCTGGGTCATTCATAAATACACAGGTTAGAAACATCTCATCTTAACAGATAATCGAGGTGTTTTTAACCTCCCGTTTTACAACGTTAGACTTGAACCTACAGCCTTTCAACTTTGCCCATATTTGAGCATCTTTACTGGAGTAAACAAGGAGTGTCAACTTGTTGCTCTTGGAAAGGCTTTCCTCATTCTGTTAGCCTGTGATTCATGTCACCCGGCAAGAAACAAACAACCCCCTCTTGCAGTTTCCACACAACTTTTCTCTTCTTGGCCAGCATTTCACAGCGAGCTTTGGGGACATATAAACAACCCTGTATTCTGCACATAAAGATGACAGAGCTGCTGTTCTCTCATTAGCTGTCAATATAACGTGGCTCTCCCTCACTCCCCCATGGCCGTTGCCTCACTCTTGTTTATATTGCTCACTTCTGTCCATTTAGTAGACATTAAAAAGCAGAACTGGCCTGGCTGTTTTACGTTGATGGTGAACTTTATGCCTCAGTTAGTTGTGTTGCAACCCCCGAGTTTACTCAATTCCACCTGGCAAGTCAGTTCTTTGAGATAAAGGAGGTTTCTCTGGGGGAAGCCAGTAACAGTTTCTCTTCTTGGTGTCCTGTTGGCATGCAGCCAGTGGCACATTTAATACAGTCACATGACAGTGAGAGGTAACTTTCAACAGTCTTTTAAAAAAAAAAAAACTAGTGAAACACAAAAGAAACTGTGCCATGCAAGAGGAATAAAAGCCAGTACCAGGGCATCTTCTTCTTTGGGACTTTGTAAGGATGTGTGTGTGTGTGTGTGTGTGTGTGTGTGTGTGTGTGTGTGTGTGTGTGTGTGTGTGTGTGTGTGTGTCCACAAGCAGATATAGGATCCTGGAATAACCAGTAAGAATTCAAGTGGCTCCACTTTTTTTATTGTTTTTATTTTGTTTTCTTTCGTTTGTTTTTCAAGACAGGGGTTCTCTGTGTAGCCTTGGCTGTCCTAGACTCACTTTGTAGACCAGGCTGGCCTCAAACTCACAGCGATCTGCCTGCCTCTGCCTCCCTGAGTGCCGGGGTTACAGGCGTGAGCCTGCGCAGGCAGCTCCTATTTTTTTACACTCACAAACACTGTCACATTCAAATCAGTTTCTCATGACTGAAACTGGGAGCTTCATTTGTTGATCTTTTGCAAGTCCCGTATGTAGCTGTTCACTTTTAGAAAATTCACATTGCAAATAACTAATGTTAGAAATAACTCTACATGGAACTGGTGCAGTGCAAAGCGAGTGAATAAAAAAGGGGAAAGAGCTGTTCAGTGAGAAGCCCAAGACAGGAGAACTCCGTGCTGTGCTCTGTAGTCCTAATCAACCGTAAACCTTCTTCATATTCAAGTCTGAGTACAGAAAAAAGACAACGGGCTTTTCTAACTCCAGCGTAAAATATGTTGATGTCCTTAACCTTATGTGGAACTAGCTTTACTTGGGTAACCCATCTATGCAAGAGATTAGCTTTTTTAAAAATATATTTTATTAATTTATTCATATTACATCTCAATTGTTATCCCATCCCTTGTATCCTCCCATTCCTCCCTCCCTCCCATTTTCCCCTTACTCCTCTCCCCTATGACTGTGATGAGGGAGACTTCCTCCCCCTGTATATGCTCATAGAGTATCAAGTCTCTTCTTGGTAGCCTGCTATCCTTCCTCTGAGTGCCACCAGGCCTCCCCATCCAGGGGACGTGGTCAAATATGGGGCACCAGAGATTAGCTTAAGATGAGGTGACTGTGGCAAATCCTGCTCTGTCCGTGTACAGGAAACATGGAGAGTGGGTGTGAAGAAGACACACACATACACAGAAAGAAGCCCACGTGAATATGAAGGTAGACGTTGGAATGGTGGGCCTGAGAGCCAAAGACACCCAAAATGCAACAAGAAGCAACTAGAAGCCAGAAGGAAAGATGGAGCTGATTCCCCTGGGGTTTAGGAAGATATACTCTGCCTTCACCTTGGATGGATGACCTCCAGCCCAAGACCTGCTTCTGCTGTTTAAACTGACAGGTTTATGGCACTTGGTTGCAGCTGCCCTCGAGACTGGTACCCATAGTCTTCCTCAAGGTCAAGCTCCTGGGCACATAGTTCATTCCTCTTGCTCCTGATGTGCACAGCATCTCTAAAGCAAGGAGTGGAAACATTCAAAGTGGGGCCTGGGGTTTCCTCTGCTTTCCGAGCCTATAATCCTGAGTTTTCTAATTTTAAAGAAATAATCATAAGACACAAGTTAAAAAATAAATAAGTGACTGATCTATCTGTGGGCAAAATAGAGAGCGGAAAAATAGCTGTTGAGTTGATCCAGATCTGAGTTCAAGGGCCCAAATTGAAGACTCTGCCCATAGCACGCGGTAGTTGGGGGGGACAGGAGGGGGAGGCAAGGGGGGAGAGGTAAATGGGGGACAGGCAGAGGTGGAAGAGAATTTCCCTACAAAGAAAAGCTTCAATCCAAACCCAATGTCAAGTAACCTAATTGCATTCAGACACTCAGCTGGCAGAGCATGCTTTCAGAATGCAGCACTGGCCTATGTGTGTTCGGTTTTTGTTGTTTATTTCCTTATTCTTTGACAATTTCAAATGTATATATAATGCATTTTGGTTATTTCCCCCCCCACACACACACTATTCTCTCTCATCCATGCCCCACCGACACTCTTCTCCACTCTAAACAAAGATCCCCGTCCACCCCTCACATGCTTTTGGAGGTTTGTTTTGTGTAACCCACTGAGTTTAATTAGGGTTGCTTGCATAAAACATGTATAGGAGGCTGTTTACAGAGTTTGGGGAACTCTCCACTGTTTATACTACTGAAGAAAATGACACCCATCCCCCCCCCCCCAGCCCACCAACCAATAATTGCCGATATTTCCTCTGGAAGGGGTGGAGTCTCATGAGCCCATCCCCCCACACAGAATGGAGGAGAGCCCAGTGTTGGCCAGTTGTTGTCCAGGTAACCACAAAGTGGCACAATCTTTTTCAGTGCCTTTGCTTTGCTGTTGTTGCTCCCTCTTGGAAACTGATGAATGACTTAGGTGCCTGCAAGTATCTGAAATGAGGTAGGAGTTATCAATTGCCTAAAGGACAAGAGATGAGGCCAGACATTCAGAGATGCACTTTCATGTGATTTTCCTGAAGATAGATGGAATAACTAAGAACATCTCTGTCCATTCCTAATAAGAGAACAGCCACCATTGAATGAGACTATTCTACGCAAGTCCAACTTGGACAATCAATGGTCCGATGCGTGGGGACTCCTTGGCAGCTGAATCACCATAAAACCCACCTCAGCATGGTTGACAACTCACAAAACTTACATCTCTAGAGCTTCCTGACCAACTTGCAGGCAACTCCACTAGTGAGTAGGGCCACTGCTCACTGCTTTATATAAACTTGGGGAGGGGTGTGGTGAATTTTGTTCCACTTTGAATTCCCTGAGTCTCGACAATCTTGTGAACTCCGTGGGATTCATACGTTTCTTTAACTCTCTGAGTCTTACCAGCCTCTCTCTTCTTCCCAAAAGGGACACTTGATTCTGAGGAAACAGATACACAAAAGTGTATCTTAGCAGTAGCTTAAGAAGGGGACAGAGTCAAGCATCTGGAAGGTAAGAGATGGCAGTGCATGCTGGGAGGTTTTGGCAAGAACTTTATCCTTAGAAATCATGGATGAATAGAATGCTTTTAAGTCCAAGTCATGGGAGAACAGGAAGCTGACGCTCTACTTGGCAGCTTCTAATACAGTGTATTAAAGAGGAATGAATTTAGCTATGAACAAATGACAATTTATTTTTCCTGCCTCTGCCTAATTTCTTCAAAGACCTTGCCTAAATCATAATTCTTGATTTGCAATTTCAAATATGATCATGAGACCCCATTGGAGCGCCATATTGGCAAGCCTTGGAAACAAATCAAGACAATCATTGAAACTATAGACGTCTTCTTTCTAACTGTGACAATGTCACGGAAAAACCATCATACAGGCATGAGATCTCGATTCATCAATAGGAAAAGTGAATGCACTTAACATTTCTAGAAAAAAAAAATCCCCTGGAGACTGTTGCCCACTCTAAGGAGGGCTTCCTGTGCTGTGACGTACATCCTATTGAAATGGGGTTCTTGCAATGTAGCTGGGTGTCCTCTGCTTCTGAATGAAGCCAGTTTCAAATACTCTTCCCAGCCTAGTAATGAATCACGCTGTTACTACTCTTAGAGGTTTGTCTCCAAGTTCTCTAATAAGCCTTGAAACAGGTGCCAAGAATGTTTGGACAATGCTTTGGGAGTCCGCTTTCTCAGGCAAGAGGACAACGATGCAAACACACCTCTACCCATCACGATGTCTTAGTGCTTTAAGCTACCAGCTCTAATATAAGTTAAAAGGCAGATGTGTCTGTTGCTTTTCTCTGTGGCCACCACATTGCTCTTGCCAAGGAGCAGACTTCCATCTACTGTCGACTGCATCTATCCCTAGTTCCCATGGGACAGCTAATCAAGACAGAGAACCTGTGGAACCGGAGAGGCTAATTTGGGGAATTTCTCCCAATCTTTCTGATACTTGACAGCCAAAGTCTCCCCCTAAACAGACTACTGTAGGAGAAAATAAAGAATGTTAAATATTTACTGACTCATGGTTACATACCAGACACTGTTAATACTCACTTCCTGCTTCCCAATCACCATGAGAGAAGAGGCTTTGCTCTGCTAGGTGCTTTCCACCAAGACGTTCCACCTGGAGGCCCACCGACAGTGCTGGGGCCAGGTGAACACTGACCTGAAAGCTTTGGAATTGTGAACCAAAATGAATCCTTTCCTTCAGATTATTTCTTCTGACTGTTTTTGTCTTAGGGGTGAAAGTGACAAAATATATCTCATGAATGAATGATTGGAAAAAATCTCCACAAGTCACACAGTGCATCGCTTACTTTTCCCTTGCTTTGCTGGCATGCCTGGCAAGAAGCAACCTAGGGGAAAAGGCTTAATTGGGCCTGAGGGTTTAGTCCTCAGCAGCTTCTTGAAGCTAGGGCAGCAGAAGCATAGGGCTGCTTGCTTACCAAGTGGACCAAGAAACAGGAAGAAGAAAACAGGGGTGCTCAACTTTTCCTCTTTAATTCTGCCCAAGCCCCTAGTTCATGGCCTTGTAACAGCCATACTCACTGTGTCACTTCCTTCCTCTGTTAAACCTTCACTGGACATGTTCTACATGGTTCTAAATCCAATTAAATTAACAATGAAGGTTATCACAAGGACCACAACCAAGCTCTTCATTGCTGGAGTGATGGACTTCAAGCTTCTTTGGTATCTCCATGGGCAGAGCGTAGAAATAGTGGTTCTTCTGCAATTTTATGTTCAGTTACCAGGTACATTAATTGGTGACATTTAACCAAACACACACACACACACACACACACACACACTGCCCCGTCTCTTGTTTCTAATATCTTTTTATTGAAGAGAGGCAAAGTACCATCTTGCAGCCCACGTTTGCAAAGTACATGAAGAAAGTAATGTAAGCTTGCAGACTGAGACAGAACATACTGGACAACTCTAGAACACTAAACATTTTTTGTCCCTACACCCTTTAACTAAAGCACAAGAAGTCTTTCTAATTAGGCACAACTTTTAAACTGTGGTGTTGAATTTGGATGCAGCAAATCCTACACAGGACAGGAGTGTACCACAAGGATGAACTCAAAGGACTGACTAGGAAAGTTAATGTAGAGATGACTTGTTTCAAACAATCGTAGGCTGGAGTTGTAGGTCAGTTGGTAGAGTGTCCACTGAGGTTCTGGGTTCTAAACCCAGTAAGCCACAAGCCAGGTGTGGTGGTGTAGCCTTGTAATCCCATTTTTGGGGAAGTGGAGACTGATGGAGCAGGAGTCCATGGTCATCCTCAACTACATGAAGGTTCAAAGTCAGTCTGGGGTACGTGAAACCCTGTCTCCAAAACAAAAAAGAAAACGTGAAGAAGAAAAAAACAGTAAAGAAAATATTGTTTGAGAGAGAAAAAAATGTGCGTAGGAAATTTATTTAAAACAGCAAGGGATGTTATTATTGGAGACAGTTGCCTCAAGAGAGAAAACTCAGCTTAGAATATAAGTTGACTTTGTGGGATTATTAACTAAAGCTGGGCTCCTAGGGAAGGGCTGAGTCCTATTAAAGTTGCGGGCTCAAAGGAGCCCGGCTGAAATTTGACCAGGGAAAGTCTTTGTCAAGGCATGGATGATATTTAAGAATTAAAGCTAGTCATCAGACACAGCTCTGGAGAAAATTCTGTGCAGCTCATAGAATTGGGAAGATAAAGCCTTGCACATGGCCTGGGAGCTCCCAGAGCATCTGAAACCAAGCATACCAGGGGAAGGGCTCTGGACCGTTCCAGGAGAATGCAGAGTGAAGATATCTCTGACTCACAAGAAACAGCCATCACAAAGTCAGGGTCTGATGGGAGTCTTCATCACTACACTCAACAGTCACTCGGCAAGTATTTATTTTATAATTACCTAGCTGAGGATAAAAATATCCCTTTCAAAATTTGTTGAGAATTTCAAAAGATAGCACAGGCAAGGGACCTGGTGTACAAAAGATACTTGACAGCTGCCTGTTCTGTCATCAGCGTTATTCACAATTATCTATTATTATCTTTCATTAGCCCTTCAATGCATGGTGTCTTGTAAACACACCTTGTATAGTCATTTTAGCTTTCCTTGGCCCCACACCACGTCTTTTCTGGAAGACTGTCATTTCTTTGAGGTAGGAGAGTGCACTTTATTTCCCTGAGATTCTCCTAATACCTTGCAGAGGACCATTCCCAGAATAGACACTGACTACGAACTGAATAAATAATATATAAGAGAAAGAGAAAGAGAGGGAAAGGGAGTTAGTTAAGTCAAGGGTTATTTGAAAACCTAGGATGTTTCTTGGAAATCAATGTAAATGACTCATGGAAATGAGCTAACTGAAATATATGTAAGGCTCCCTTAGGGAAAAGAGTTCCATTTCCACCCCCAACATATACAGTTATCTGTTCAGAATGCCTTACACACAGTCTGCTTAAAGAAACAGGCAACCTTTCAAGATCCTTTTATATCCTACATTCGCTCAGATATATAGATGGATAGGTAGGTAGGTAGGTAGGGTAAGGAGAGAGAGACAGAGAGAGACAGAGAGAGAGAGACAGAGAGAGAGAGAGAGAGACAGAGAGACAGAGAGAGAGAGATCCAGGTGGATTAGGAGGCCTGGCTGGTCCACCTGGTCCTCATGACCGCATGGGAGCTAACATAACAGTAGCTAAAGTATTCGAAAGACACACATGCTTATGCATGCATGTGTACACACACACACACACACACACACACACACACACACACACACACAGAGCAAAACATGCATACACATAAAACTAAAGATAAATAATGGGGCTAGAGAGATGGCCCAAGGGCTAAGAGCACTGACTGACCTGCTGTTCTTCCAAAGGTCCTGAGTTCAATTCCTAGCAACCACATGGTGGCTCACAACCATCTATAATGTGATCTAATGTCCTCTTCTGTCATGCAAGCATACATGCAGGCAGTGCACTGTATACGTAATAAATAAATAAATCTTTTTTAAAAAATAAATAAAGATTTTAGTTATTAGGCATTTTTACAGGTTTTCAAGACAGGGTTCCTCTGTGTAGCCCTGGCTGTCTGGCAGACTCTGTAGACCAGGCTGGCCTCCAACTCAGAAATGCACCTGTCTCTGTCTTCCAATAGCTGAGATTAAAGGTTTATGACACTACTGCCTGGCAAATAAAGGTATTAAAAGAAAATAAAAGGGAATTGTTACTGCAAACACACACAATCCAATGTGATCCTCACAGCTCCTCTAATGCCCTTTTCCCTGTAAAACTAATGAAAATAGAAAATTCAAAAGGCAACAATTCTCTGAAATAAAATTTTATAAGCATTTTTAAAAAAAGTTTTCAAATAAGCATTGAGTCCTTTTTGGGGTGCTTTTTTGCAGTGCATGGGTAGAAAGTAGAACCTCATGCTTGCCAGAGTTAGCACTTCACTACAGACCTGTACTCACTGCAGAGCTGCACTCACTGCAGAGCTGCACTCACTGCAGAGCTGCACTCACTCACTGCAGAGCTGCACTCACTGCAGAGCTGCACTCACTCACTGCACAGCTGCACTCACTCACTGCAGAGCTGCACTCACTCACTGCACAGCTGCCCTCACTCACTGCACAGCTGCACTCACTGCAGAGCTGCACTCACTCACTGCACAGCTGCACTCACTCACTGCACAGCTGCATTTACTCACTCCAGAGCTGCACTCACTCACTGCAGAGTTGCACTCACTGCAGAGCTGCACTCACTCACTGCAGAGCTGCACTCACTGTAGAGCTGCACTCACTGCAGAGCTGCACTCACTCACTGCAGAGCTGCACTCACTGCAGAACTGCACTCACTCAATGCAGAGCTGCACTCACTCGCTGCAGAGCTGCACTCACTGCAGAGCTGCACTCACTGCAGAGCTACACTCACTGCAGAGCTGCACTCACTCACTGCAGAGCTGCATTCACTGCAGAACTGCACTCACTCACTGCAGAGCTGCACTCACTGCAGAGCTGCACTCACTCACTGCGGAGCTGTACTCCTACCCTTTTGTTGCAGTTTTACTGATGCCCTCCCAACAAACACACCTCCCAACAAGAACAAAATCTAATGGGAATTCCTTCCAGAAATAAGGAGGGTATGGCATGGGCTTCTGGAAACACTTAGCTCGTGCGGCTATACTTAAGGTGTTGCGTGTCACCATCTGTAACTGACTCAACACGCTATGATCTCTCAATTGTGCCTTTTAAATCATGTTTGCCTCATATAAACATTTTGGCTTTCCAAATCTCTGCTATTCCATTCTAAATATACTCATTCAAGTTTTGTTTAAAAAAAAAAAAAAAAAAACACCCCATGTTGTTTCTTGGATTCCAAACACCCAACAGAAGGTGCATTGAGTTTGCATGAGAAACAGGGACAATGTCTGATTGTAAAAATTTATTGCATTCCTTCCCTCCCTTCAGAGAACTTTAGACAACTAAGAAAGTTAAGTCCTGGGGGGAAATATAAACAAGCTGCCTGAAATATATTTACAATTGCATATCTTATTTGTAAAAAGCACTGCTACCATCTTGCCCGGCAACGCAGAGAGCAAACATTTATTCCCGTGGAATTCACATAGACTTTCTTTCTTTTTCTCTTCCGTGGCTAAAAGGCTTGGTAAGTTCAGTGCTTGACTTAGACATATGAAGAATACAAGACTGTAGCCTGCATTTACTAAGAAGTGAGTTGGGACAGGAGCTGGATGGATTGGGGTGGGGGTAGGGAGGACCTGGGAGGAGATGAGGGAGAAAGAATCATGATCAAGATACATCATAGGAAAAAAATTTTTTTCACTTGAAAAAATATTAGATATCTCAATAGGATTCATAGAAAAACACCACCACCCAGATTCTAACAGCAAGCGGCAAAAACAGTATATTTAATCTTTCCTTTATGGTAGTTATATACCACATTCAATTCCCTAGACAGCAAGGGAATTCACTGGATACCCACACACACACACACCACACACACACACACACACACACACACACAAACACACGCACGCACGCACACGCAGGCACACCCACAGATATGTATACGTGCATGAATATACATGAACATACTCACATGGACAGATTTTTTTTTCTTGTCTTTGCTCCCTTAACAATACAGTATGACAAGCATTTATATAACACTTCCACCATATCAGGGATTGTTAATAGTTTAGGTGTGTTTTAGAGCACACAGAAGGCAATGCCTAGGTTACATGTTACTATTATACTATCTTATACAAGAGACTTGACCATCTTCCAACTGTGTTATCATTGGGAAATCCTGAAAATAAGGTTCTGTTTGTTTTGGTTTTGCTAGTGTACATGTGAGTATGTCTTTGTACAAGTGAGTGTGTACACGTGAGCATCTACATACGCAGACACCTTATATTGGAACCCACACCTTAAGAACCTAACACTTCAAATAAAATTGATGATACAGGCTGGGCCAGAGGGAAGCATTAGGGATTTGAGATCAAATAGGCCCATGACCCAGTTCCAGTTCTGCATTTGCTACTTAGCAACTATTGAGTTTGAAACAACAAACACACACACACACACACACACACACACACACACACACACAATCTCCATGAATCTCAGTTGGTTCCCTAAAAAAAAAAAAAAAAAAAAAAAAAGAGATGGAGATAATGCCACCACACTTTGCAATGTGATTGGTAAAACTGTCCTGTATTTGGCAAATGGCAGGCATTGGAAAAAGAGAAAGCTGATAGCATTAATGATGTAACAGACTCTGGCTAGTTGGTTCATCAGACAGTAAGATGCTTCTCTCTCTCCTCGGCACTGTGACTTCATGGGATGCTGGGCAGACTTGCATTTAGTGCAGAAGAATTATATTTCAACTCGTTCTTTCTGTCATTGGACATTCTGAGCCCTCACTGTATATGTTGACAACCACCTAGGTTCAGGCTAACTGGAGCCCTTCCTCTGTCTCCTCTGTCTCTTTTTCTGGCTTCAGATCATGACTTAGAGCAGCCATTCTCACCCTGTGGCTCGTGACCCCTTTGGGGTTTGACCGACCCGCTCAGGGGAGTCACATATCAGACACCCTGCATACCAGATAGTTACCTTATGATTCATAACAGTAGCAAAATTACAGTTAGGAGGGAGCAACGAAAATAATTTTATGACTGGGGTCAGCACAGCGTGTGAGGAGCATGGACTAGAGGGTCACAGCATCCAGGAAGGTGGAGAACCACTGATTTAGAGAGTTAATAAAAGAAAGGCATTAAGGTCACAGCCTACTGGAGGTGGAAAAAGACGTGCTCTGCTTTAAGGCTGTACAGGCGCCAGCTCAGCAGGATGGTATCTCAGGACAGGAGCACCACCTTCCCACTCACGACGCCTTCTGCCCCACTTCAGTGCACACACCGCAAAGATTTTTGAGTTTCAAAAGCCTGGGCCTAACAGAACACAGAAACAACCCAGAGCTAGAAGAGACTGCCTCCTCCCACATCCCCTCATCATCCACTAAGCATCATTTCCTCAGACTGAGTCAGAACAGAAGAGAGCAATCTAGATGAAGGCAGCTCTTAAGAAGGTTCTGTGTGTGTGTGTGTGTGTGTGTGTGTGTGTGTGTGTGTGTGTGTGTGTGTAAGGGAGGGAAAAGGTCAGAGCCCTGATGAGATAAGGGACACTAGTGATAGAGTCACATGTGCTGAAGGAATGTTCAAGAAAAGGAGATATCAGCACAGCAGTAGAGCCTCCAGAAGCTCCACAGACCCAACAGAAGGGTCTTGTTTTTGTGCTCCTGCGAGGAATCTAGAGAGAGTGAGTTTAGGATGCTGAACTCCCCTACTTCCCAGTACAACAAAGGCAAAGCACCGTGCACACAAGGAAAGCGTGAAGAGCGTGAAGCGGAGAGTTTTGCTGCGTCTGAGTCCTTCAAAAACATTATTGTGAGTGGAGATACCCATCAGGACCAACAGTCAAAGAAACAGAAAAGGGAGTGGACCTCAAGTGGATGCTAGGGAGAAGAGATAATGACCACACTCTCTCCACTACAAGCTTTGACTCTGCCTGTGCATTGAGATGTAACCCCAGAGGGGAAAAAAAGGACATCTTCAGATTTGCCTGAGCTTAGGAAATAAAAGGTAGAAATGGCTTTCAATTATGCAAATTAAAATGAACAATAGGGTATATATGTGTATATATACATATATGTATATGCATGTGTGTATATATATGTGTATGTATGTGTGTGTGTGTGTGTGTGTGTGCCTCACTTGGGAGGCTGAGAAAGAAGAATTTTTGTAGGTTCAAGGACAATCCTGGGTTATATGGTGAATTTCAAGCCACCCTGAGCCTTTAGAAAGACCCTGTCTTCCAAAAAAAAAAAGATGCAGAGGGGAGACTCGTGAGGAAGAGAAGAAACAAAAAGAAAGTAAGGGAGGGAGGGAGGAAGTTACATGCCTATTGCAGGAAGACTAAGATGTGACTAGGATCACATGACTTCAAAGGAAGAGGGAATGTGACCTTAGGACAGAAACACTGGCAGGAACTGTAGGTGGGGCTTGCAGTGCCTTGGGCAGCCAGGCGGCAGCTCCATGGTGAGAACTGAGAGTTTGAGGGCCGTAAGTAACTTTGATGTGACTAGTCTTGGGATAAGGTGGGCAACGGCGGAAAGAGCAGCTAAAGGAGAAACCTGCATAGTGTAAATGTACCACAGTTTCTTTATCCATTCTTCTACCACTCAGCTATTAAAAACAAGGAATTTCCGAAATTTGTGAACAAATGGATTGAAATAGAAATGATCATAATGAGTGAGCTAACCCAGAAGCAGAGAGACTCAAATGGCATATACTCACTTATAACTGGACACTAGCCCAAGGGGCATGTCTCATGAAAGTCTTTACTTACCAGGAAAATGGGATAGAGGTGAGGACATCCTATTGGGACTCTAGGTGAGAGAAATATAGGAGATAGGGAAATAGATGGATCCAGAGGGTCCTAGAAACCTACAAGAAGAACACTACGATGGGCAGATCTGGGTCCAGGGGTTCTGCTCAATCTATGGCACCAACCAAGGACAATATGTGCAGTCATCATCAAATCCCTACCCAGATCTAGCCAGGTGACAGAATATTCTCCACAGTTAAGTGGAGACTGGGGACTTACTTTCACACAAACTCTGGTGCCCCATATTTGGCCATGTCCCCTTGATGGGGAGGCCTGATGGCACTCGGAGGAAGGATAGCAGACTACCAAGAAGAGACTTGATACCCTAGCATCATATTCAGGGGGAGGAGGTCCCCCTCAGTCACAGTCATAGGGAAGGGAAATGGGGTGAAAGCGGGAGGGAGGGAGGAATGGAAGGATGCACGGGATGGGATAGCAAATGAGATGTAATATGAATTATTTCATTTTTCAGTTAAAAAAAGAATGTAACATACACATACACACAAAAGAAGAAGAAGAAACCTGCATCAAACCAGAAAGAAGCAGAAAGTGCTGGAGCTCGCAAAGGGGCATTCTTCCCACTACACAGGCACTGATTTAAGATGAAGGAATAATACACTTGCTTTTAAATTAGAGACTGCAAGTCCCATCTAGCTCCTAGAAAATGCAACCAGAAGTGACAGAATGAGAAACCAAATAAAAGCAGAACTTTACAAGATGCTTAATACATCTCAGGGAATAAATATGAACAAACAGGCAGAAGGGAATGCAAATAGCATTACTCCTCTTATGGAAATCTTGGCTGTATCTAAATTACATTTTGTTTTTCAAAAACTAAAATCCCAAGATCAGAAATCTCATTTTAAAAATCTATTTAAAAAAAAAAAAATACCACGACAGGGTAGGCTCCTGGGAGGATATGGGGGTGACTCTAGCTATCACTCTTAGTAAGGGGAGGGGAGGTCGCCCAGACTGAAGAGGTCACCTTCTAGCCAGACAAGACTTCTAATGAAGGGAGGGGGACACCAACCCACTCATAAACTTTGACCCAAAATTTACCCTGCCTACAAGATGTCCAGGGATAAAATTAGAGCAGAGATTGAGAGAATTGGCCAACTAATGCCTGGCCCAACCTAAGACCCACCTCATAGGACAGAGCCAACCCCTGACACTATTAATAATACTCTACTATGCTTGCAGACAGGAGCCTGGCATAGCGGTCCTCTGAGTGGCTCCACCCAGCAGGAGAGCAAAACAAATGCTGAGACTCACAGCCAAACATTAGGCAGAGCGTGGAGAGCATTGTGAAAGAATTGGGGGAAGGACAGAAAGACCAGGAAGGGGCAAGAACTCCCCCAACAGAGTCAACTAACCTGGGCCCAGGGTAGGGCATACGGAGACTGAAACACCAACCAAGAACCATGTATGAACTGCACCTAAGACCCTGACACACATGTAACTAATGGGCAGCTCGGTCTTCATGTGTGTCCCCTAGTAAGGTGAGCAGGGGCTTCCTCTGACATGGACTCTGTTGCCTGCTCTTTGATCATGTTCCCCTGGGGGAGCTGCCTTGCCCGGCCTCAGTGGAAGAGAATGTGCTTAGTCCAGGACGATGCGACTTGATGTGCCAGGGTCCATTGGTGGGGAGAGGCTTCCCTTTTCTGAGGGATAGAGGTGAGGACATCCTATTGGGACTCTAGGTGAGAGAAATATAGGAGATAGGGAAATAGATGGATCCAGAGGGTCCTAGAAACCTACAAGAAGAACACTATGATGGGCAGATCTGGGCCCAGGGGTTCTGCTCGATCTATGGCACCAATCAAGGACAATATGTGCAGAAAGAGGGAGAGTGGGACCAGAAGGAGAGGATAGAGGGGGATGTGATTGAGATATAAAGTGACTAAATAATAATAGTAATAATAAAAATTAACAATATCAAGTTGTTTCAGTGGTTAAGAGCACTTGTTGCTCTTGAAGAGGACCCAGGTTCAATTCCCAAAACAGGGCACCTTACAGCTCTCTGTAACTCCAGTGTCAGGGGAGCTTCTGAACTCTTCAGGCACCACGCGTGCACAAAGTACATACACATACATGCAGGCCCGAAACTCGCACGCATAGAATAATAAAATAAAAATTAAAAAAAAAATGTTAACAAATAAAACATTCAGCTTGGGTACTTCTACTTAGATATTAAGACCCCCTCATTTCTGTACATTTTAAAAAGAAGACAGCAATGTGCTCAGCTTTGCAGCTAATTATTTTCTTCATCAAAGGCAGATTTCAGCAAAAGTCTACTTCAGAATGTAGCAGTCTCTTGGGCAACGGGAACACCGTATCTGAGGACTTTCCTCTATTACTAGCAGATAAACTTCTATTTGGATTTGGAATTTTCTTCATTCTTTTTCTTTTTCTTTTTCTTTTTTTTTTTTGTAGTGTGTTCTTGCTGCATTACAGTGGCCTGAAGATGGGTCATGTCTAAGGAAAATGTGCTCTTTCCAGAGCCCGTGGTGAAGTGCGGAAACTGTGTGTTTGTTAATGTGAATTCTTCTCCATTTTTCCCCCAGCATGCACTTTGGCTTCTTTGGCGCCTTTTTGTTCCCTGCTATGGTAAGGTACACTGTAAGCTTGCGAAACACAAAAAGCTTACACTGGGGCAGAGGAATGCTTTTAAAATATATTTTAGCTCTTCCACAGCAAGAAAAACCACAAAGCTTGTGACTAAGGACATGGCTCAACTGGTAAGGTGCTTGCCCCAACCAAGCATAAAGACCTGAGTTCAAACCCCCACAACTATATAAAAAGGTGGGTGTGGCAGTACACTCTTGTAATTGGTGGTGAGGAGGTGGAGACAGGAGGATTCCAAGGCGCTCTGGACAGCTAGTCTCACTGAATCCATGAGTTCTAGATTCACTGAGAGACCCTGTCTCTAAACATAAGGTGAAGACAGTCATTAAGAAAGACACCTGAGCCAGGCGTGGTGGTGCACGCCTATAATCCCAGAACTCAGGAGGCAGAGGCAGGCAGACCACTGTGAGTTGGAGACCAGCCTAGTCTACAAAGTGAGTCCAGGAGAGCCAAGGCTACACAGAGAAATCTTGTCTCGGAAAAAGAAAGAAAGAAAAAAAGAAAGAAAGGAAGGAAGGAAGGAAGGAGAGAGGGAAGAAAGACACCTGCTGTCAACCCTTGGCCAACACTTGTACACACAGATGAGCATGTGTACATATACATGCGTACATACAAAACAAGAAAAATACAAAAGTTAAATTGTTTCCTGTGCATTGCTGTGTTGCACCACTCTTTTTTTTTTTTTTTTTTAATTTATTCTTGTTACATCTCAATGGTTATCCCATCCCTGGTATCCTCCCATTCTTCACTCCCTCCCATTTTCCCCTTATTCCCCTCCCCTATGACTGTTCCTGAGGGGGATTACCTCCCCCTGTATATGCTCATAGGGTATCAAGTCTCTTCTTGGTAACCTGCTATCCTTCCTCTGAGTGCCACCAGGTCCCCCCCTCCAGGGGACATGGTCAAATGTGAGGCACCAGAGTACGTGAGAAAGTCATATCCCACTCTCCACTCAACTGTGGAGAATGTTCTGACCATTGGCTAGATCTGGGTAGGGGTTTAAAGTTTACCGCCTCTATTGTCCTTGGCTGGTGCCTTAGTTTGAGCAGAACCCTTGGGCCCAAATCTGCCTATCAGATGCTCCAGCACACAACAAGAAAATTTGCTCAGCCATGTTCATAGCAGCCTTATTCATAATAGCCAGAACATGGAAACAGCCTAAGTGTCCATCAGTAGAAGAATGGATAAAGAAACTGTGGTACATATACACTATGGAATACTACTCAGCTATTAAAAACAAGGAATTCCCAAAATTTGTGGATAAATAGATTGAGCTAGAAATGATCATAATGAGTGAGTTAACCCAAAAGCAGAAAGACTCAAATGGTATATACTCACTTATATCTGCATACTAGCCCAAGGGGCATGTCCCACGAAAGCCTTCACTTACCAGGAAACTGGGACAGAGAGGAGGACATCCTATTGGGACTCTAGATGAGAGAAGCATGGGAGAATAGCAAAGTAGAAGGATCCAGAGGGTCCTAGAAACCTACATGTTGCACCACTCTTTATTACATAAGTGCTAGAGCTACAGATTCTGTGTCTTGGACATCTGTCAGCGCCAAGGAGAAGCAGAGAACACTGCTGTGAAGGGCTGGCCAACCCCTGCATCTAAGACATGGAAACTACATTTCTTTTAATATGCTCACTTCTAATGTCATGGAGTCTAACCACAATCTCCAAAATAAACAGGAGATGGGTAGAGGGGGAAAATGAAGACAAAAAGAACTGAGCGAAGCGAGTACGTCCTAGCCAGAGACCCAGGGAAGCCAGTGATGAGCAGTGTTAAGGTGCACAGCAAAGAAGACGGTGCAGGGCATGGAAATAAACAGGAGCGGGTGAATAGGAACAGAACGTAGGACTCAAAATAATCCCGTGCTGTGTGTGAGGCATCCACCGTCCAGCAGGCAAGCCAGGGCAAGTGAGGACACCGTTTATGTGAGGAGTGTTGACATTGATGATGATGATGATGCAGCAGCAGGGACAGGTTGTGAGATATATTATGGGGTAGCGCACGACCCATGACAAATGGAATGGACTGGCTAGGTGGGAACCTTCAGGACGGATGCCTTAGCTCTTGGGTAGGAGGCTTTTGAGTTACATAATGAGTACCGAGTCTCTTCTGAGTTGACCAGGGAGCAGGAAAAAAAAACCAACAACAACAAAACATCAGCATGGAGCTCAGCATCATCCTCTCAGCTCAGAGCTCATGGCTTGGCACAGGAGTCAGCAGTGACCGGGAGATAGAATGCCCAAGCTTTGCAGTTGGTCTCCATGATGTAGCAAGTTGTCCGCAGGATGAGCTGCCTCTTCTTCACAGGAGGGGGGCTCTCCACACGTCCTCCGCGTGGTCACTGCATGTGACTCAAGCTCAAGGATTCGTCCCTGGTGACTGAGCCTTGAGGAGTGAAGTCCGGGGTGACAAAACTCTACTTCTCCCTGCAGTAACTGTTGTCTGTCCCATGCTGATACAGACCCAGATTTCTGGCCGAGCATTTGGCTGTGCACAGTGGAGGCTTCATTTGCCAGACTCCCCTGCAGGAAGCCCTGGTATTGCATTCTTCAGAGCAACAAAAGAGCAGTGTGGCAGCTTCCAGGATCCTGCCTTAAAAGTGTGTGTGTGTGTGTGTGTGTGTGTGTATCCCCATGTGGTCAGAGGACAGTGTTAAATGCTGTTCCTTGGGAGCTATTCAGTTTTTTGTTGTGTTGTTTTGTTTTGTTTTTCAAGACAGGGTTTCTCTGTGTAGCCCTGGCTGTTCTGGACTCGCTTTATAGACCAGGCTGGCCTCGAACTCACAGCAATCTGCCTGCCTCCCGAATGCTGGGGTTACAGGCATGCGCTACCATGCCTGGCTCACTTTTTTTTTTTTTTTTTTTTTTTTTTTTTTTTTTTTTTTTTTTTTGCTTTCTAACTCATCCTCCAGCCACTTTCCAACACTATCTTGGACTATCCCGAACAAAGAAACAAGGCATAAAGAGAACACGGACATCTCACACAAAGGAACACCGTGCCAACTTTGGACCCAGTCATCAACCCAGACTTCCCACTTGAATCAGAAATGAACATCTGTCTTGGTTTGGATTTTTCTGCCACTTGCACCTAAATAATTCATGGGGACAAGTTGTATCCAAGGCAGAGCATGTACTTGGCCAATTTGTGACTTGAGCTCAAAGGTTCATTCTGGCTGCTCTGACTGTGACAGTCCCTTCTGCAATGAAATGGAATGCATCTGACTCCAGTGACCTTTAAGGATTAGCATCACTGGGGGAAAAAAAAAAAAAAAAACTCCCTGGGTCTGATCCCACACTTCATTATAATTATAATTTGACTTTCTGAGAGCAGGAAGAGAATACTTTGACCTAAAGAGGGCCTGGCTCCCCTGACACTTAGAATTTTCATTGCATACTGATAAATTGATGTGCCAGGTTCGAAAGTGGTTTCCTAAAGCCTAGCCCAGAGAATTGACCTTCCTCCCCCACCACTCCCCACCCCACCCCCCTGACCAAGGAAGGTATCTATCTGAACACTGGTGAGTGACTATTGCAAATTCTCCCAAATTAGGGCAACCTGGTAAGTGTCTTTGGATGCTCACGCCAC
Organism: Acomys russatus; assembly: GCF_903995435.1. Lineage (NCBI taxonomy): Eukaryota > Metazoa > Chordata > Mammalia > Rodentia > Muridae > Acomys > Acomys russatus. Next base: position 19,480,036 of record NC_067167.1, on the reverse strand, counting down.
CTCTCTGGTTACCATGCCTTTCTTTCCTAAGCTTTGACAATCGTAATCACTCGAAATGATTAATTTAAGTATAGTTGATTGCACTGGTTCCCGTCACCCAAGAACATAAGGTACACTAAGCACTAAGGACATGGGGAGGGTACGCATTTGTAGTGGCCTGTAATAAATTTCTACACATACTGTATTTTTACCAAGGATGTTGGAGATAAATAAAATTACAATAGGTCAATCTTTGCATGACTAATTAAGAACAGCTGCAGAGTCAAGAAAGAGGACATTGAGTTTAGTGGCAGGCAACACAGTTTGGCAGCCATGTGGCACTCGGTAAATGTCTCACAATCTCTAAGCCTCTTCTTCATCTGTGAAGCAGGCAAATAGGGGTAGCATTTCAGTATGCTCTCAAGCATTTCAACAAGTCCTGATTAAATCAGTACTACGCAGCTAAGGCTCTGAGAGCTGTGCCTGTCATATACTAAACGCCTCTCACAGCTGTTCTTTTGAGGATTGAGACAATCCGTGTAAGACACATGGAGTCCTGCCTAGGACAAGAAGTACAGTCATTATATGTTGGACATTACCATAATGATTAGCCAAAGTTACTCAGTATGGCCTCCCTGTGTTCTGCCATCAAGGAGCAAAGGATAGGTCACAGCAGGGGGACGGGAGCTCTTGCTGCTGAGGCAGCTGGACTGGCAAACAGCTGCAGCTTTTATTGAGTGCCCTCCCAGTAAGGCAGCTCCCATGATAAGGCAGGGAACCTATCTTCAGGCAAGCCCAGTTAGAACCTCCAATGAGATGCATCCTTCTCCAATTCCCTTCCCAGGTCTTCTAAAAATAGGGGATGGGGGATGGGGGTGGGATGCTCACTGCTCACAGAGCTCAGGAAAACTGGCTTGTCAGCCAAATGGGCCTGAGGAGGCTCACACTGCAAGAGCCCCATGAGTTATTGAGGCATGCCTTCATGGGGTTTCCCTCCTCTCTTCCACAGAGCTGAGTAGGTCCTCCCCAGCTGTGGTAATGACTCCACTTGTAGGTGGGGAGGGGAGCCTGCATATGAAGGAATCTTGAGACTACTAAGAATTTTAGCTTTACACTGTAAAGCTAGGTCAGCTCCTACACTGCTAAGAGCACATGAGGACATGAGTTCAAATCCCCAGAACTCACCAAAAAAAAAAAAAAGAGAGAGAGAGAGAGAAAAGAAAGAAAGAAAGAAAGAAAGAAAGAAAGAAAGAAAGAAAGAAAGCCTGGAATGGCTGCAAATCTCTGTACTCAAGGGTTGAGATTTAAAGACGGGAATTTCAGAAGCTCAAAAGTGTGCTTTAGTTCAATGAGAGGAGAATGGCAGAGGAAGACACACACACACACACACTCTCTCTCTCACTCACACAAAACCAAGTATATTTCAGTTATAGGATCACAGTAAGAGAGTAAGACCAAATATGAAGTACAGTGAGTCTCCGTGCTCGACACACACACACACACACACACACACACACACACACACACACACACATAGCTTTCCTCATCATTTCACACCAGAACTACAACACTTGTTATTAACCGATTAATCCACCTTGACACCTCATTGCTGTCAATCATCCACGGCTTACATTAGGGTTCACTTCCAGTTAGGCAGTTTCCATAGGTTTGGGCAAATGGATGATATGTGCCCGCCCCTATGGTCCCTCACAGAATAAAAGAATCTTCTGTTCTCTCTATTCATTCTATATCCCACTCTCTAGCTACGCCATACTCATCTACTCCCCCAGAGAAGGAACAACTTAGTTGCCTCTAGGTTTGGCCAATTATAAATAAGCTACTATACATATTTGCACAAAAGTTTTGTGCATAAATAACTTTCCAACTTTATCGGGTCGATGACAAAAGATAGCGATGGTTCAATCATATGCAAATCATGTTTACCTTTATAGAAATTGTCAAACTCTTCCAGACAGCAGGCCTCCCACCTGTACAGGTACTTACTCACACTTGGTGCACACTCACTGAGGTACACACTCAAACACATAAGTAAATAAATCCTTTTGTTGTTGTTGTTTTTCCGAGACAGTGTTTTACTGTGTAGCCTTGGCTGTCCTGGACTCACTTTGTAGACCAGACTGGTCTCGAACCCACAGAGATCAGCCTGCTTCTGCCTCCCAAGTACTGGAATTAAATGTGTGTGCCACCAGTGCCTAGCTCCTTTTTTTTTTTTTTTTTTTCAGAAGACTAAATAGTCCATTTTTACTTTCCTAATTCAAACAACTATATTTAATTCTGATCCCTCTAAAAAAATTTTTCAGGGGCTGTTGAGATGGCTCAGAGGTTAAGAGCACTGACTGCTCCTCCAGAGGTCATGAGTTCAATTCCCAGCAACCATATTGTGGCACACAGCCATCTATAATGTGATCTGTTGCCCTCTTCTGGCCTGCTGCTGTGCCTGCAGGCAGAGCACTGTATACATAATAAATATATATATCTTTTAAAAAAATTTTTTTTTCACGTTGTTTAAAAGCAACTGGAGGCGGCCAGTGGTGGCACACACCTTTAACCCCAGCACTTGGGAGGCAGAGGCAGGCAGATGTCTGTGAGTTCGAGGCCAGCTTGGTCTACAAAGTGATTCCAGGACAGGCAAGGCTACACAGAGAAACCTTGTCTCGAAAAACCAAAAATAAATTAATAAATAAATAAAATAATTAATTTAATTTAATTAAAAATAAAGTGAAGTTAGAAAATCCCAGAGCCTGGGAACTCTCAGTCTTTCTTTCTGTGCTGGAAATAGACCCTGACTCCTACTGAGAGCATCCTGTTATCCAGAGACCTCAGTGGCTTCTTCTAGCAGTGAAGTTTGAACTGTGTTTTTGTTTCTGTTCTGTTTTTCCCCCTCTCTCTTCTGGTCTTCAAGAAGAGGCATGTGGTGTCCTCTTTAGGAAGCCTCTTCCATCCAAGAAACAATTTAATGAATACACTAGGTGTATGATGTAAAACTAAGTGACTTTGATCTCAGACCTCCCTCAGCGGTTAGGATAGTATCTCCCCCCTTCGGCCTGCACAGGAACGACCTTTTTAAAGCATTTTTTCACCCTCGCCAGCCATAGAAAGGACAAATCATTTAAGTTACCACACTTATTTCTACCACCACTCTGATGGCTGAGGTGAGAAAATCCTCAAAACACAGCCCATGCAAGGCTGCACCCGATACCAAGCCCCTTGGCAGCTCCAGGAGACAGGATAACCATGGCTTTTCCTGCTCTGTCATGTCTTTCCCTGTCATTTCAGACTTACACATGGACCCCAAGAAATTTCCCAAACCCTATGTTGGAGTCTGGAGCTAATCGAGTGAAGTCACACCTTTTTTTTTTTTTTTTCCAGTTCCTTCTTTTTATTAACTCATACACACCTACTTGTCTTCTGGTTTGTTGAAGCAGGTAAGTCAGACAACACTTGCCACAGTAACGCCTGTCAAAGTGGCTAGCCGTGAACACGCCAGCACCACACTCATCAGAAGGACACTCGCGATGAAGTCGACTAATTTCGCCATTTTCATCCACCTTATAAGTATTTCAGCACAGCCAACTTAACTTGCTTCCTCTTATGCTTAGTCTTCTTGGGAGTTGGGAGTGGTGTAAGACTTCTTCCTTTTCTCAGGCACCCCCCACGAATTCTCCACACAAGACGAAGGGTGGACTTCTCAGTGTTGTAGTCTGATGAAGTGCGGCCATCTTCCAGCCGCTTACCAACTAAGACCAACCTGTGCTGAACGGGGAGGTGGGGGGGGGGGGGGGGGGGGGCGTGGGGAGGGGATTCCTTCCTTATCCCGGATCGTGCCCTTTACATTTTCTGTAGTACCTGAGGGTCCAACCTCGGGGGTCTTCCCCAGAAGGGTCTTCACAAAAACCTGTGTCTTGGTGGTGGCTCCACCGCACATGGCAGATTGAGAAGCGTGAAGCCACATCTTTTTTCTTTTCTTTTTTTTTTTTTTTTTTTTTTTTTTTTTTTTTCTTTTCTTTCTTTTTGGTTTTTTGAGACAGGGTCTCACTGTGTAGCCTTGGCTGTCCTGGACTCACTCTGTAGACCAGGCTGGCCTCGAACTCACAGCAATCTGCCTGCCTCTGCCTCCCGAGTGCTGGGATTAAAGGCATGTGTCACAACAGCCCGGCCGGTGAAGCCACATGTTAAAAATTGTTTTATTTGTATGGCCAGGTGGTGGTGGTGCACACCTTTAATACCAGCACTTGGGAAGCAGAGGCAGGCGGATTGCTGTGAGTTCGAGGCCAGCCTGGTTTCCAAAGCGAGTCCAAGACAGCCAAGGCTACACAGAGAAACCCTGTCTCAGAAAAACCAAAAAGAAAAAAAAAGGGTTTTGTTTGGTTTTAATAGGCCAATCATTAGTTAAAGTGGGACGCTGGCAAAAGCTAGCTGAAGGGAACTCACTCTGTTCTAAGTAGAAGGTACAGCAATGAACTTCAGTGTTGGTCAAACGCCACGTTAAGAGCACAGTTGAAAACACAAGGCCAGAACTTTCCTGTGAGGGTTTATGTCTTTGGGTTGGGTGCAGTTAACACGATAAACACGGATTCGTTAATCATTACTCTGTCCGATTTCCTGGATAGATTTCGTTATCTTTTAAACTTTATTAACAACATAGGTGTGTAAAAGAAAACCAGTCGCTGTAAGTGCGCTACATTATCAGCTCCCCGGTACTGCAGCGTGACCGTCCACTTGGCACCATCCCAGGCTCCCTAATTAACGCCCTCACATATCGAGAACTGAGTGACTATGATGAAGGTATAATGAAAAGAGCTACTATTTCTGATGAGTGTCTGACCCAGCCTCTGGTGTCATTAAAAAAAAAAAAAAAAAAAAAAAAAAAAACATGATCTATTCTGAACTTTTGAAAGTTAGCCAAGATGTTGGCTTTTACAAAACCTTATTACTTACTCCTATAGAGTCTGTGTTACTAGTCACCCCTAAGTAGGGCCTTGGCCATGTTTCTGATGCACAACCATCTATTTGAGTGTGATGGGATTAGAGGAAAGAGAGAGGTGAGTTCAAATGGGAGACTTGGACAGTTTCAGAGGGGATGTGGAGTAAGAGGCAGGGACAGGACTTTTACCATCGCTGACGCATTCGCCCACTACTTAGTCTGTGTATCCTGCATGGGGTACAGGAGATATGGGGGTGACTGGAGGTAGGGTGAAGCAGCACAGGTTACTTATGACGTTTAAAGTGGAGATGATGACTTTTAATCAAATGACCTCAAAAATATGTGTGTATAATGAAGGATGCACTATTTGGTACCTAAGTTTCATTGGGAGGAAAATAAGAGAGGGCAAGGGAATGAGGGATCATGGGAGGTTTTACCAAGAAGCCAGTAGAAGAGATCTGGGAAATGTGTGGCAATGATGCTGCTAAGTCTAAGTAGGAGACAAGCTGGGGAAGACAGCAGGGGAGACGGCATGGAGGTCTACGCAGCTGGAGGGCAGATAGGCTGAGCAAAGGTCACCAGGTAAGATATTTGGGGCCTATCCAGGAGGGACAGAAACAACTGGCTGGAGGATGCTGTGTGGGGAGAATTCAGATTACAGTAGTGATGGAGGGAAGATGTCTGGGCAAAAAGAAGTCCAGCCGCAGTGGCGCACACCTGTAATCCCAGCACTCAGGAGACAGAAGTTGGCGGATCTCTGTGAGTTCAAGGCCAGCCTGGTCTACAAAATGAGTCGAGGATAGTCAAAGTTACATAAAGAAACCTTGTCACCAAAAACAAACAGAAAGAAAGAAAGGGCTGGAGAGATGGCTTAGAGGTTAAGAGCACTGGCTGTTCTTCCAAAGGTCCTGGGTTCAATTCCCAGCAACCACATGGTGGCTCACAACCATCTATAATGAGATCTGGTGCCATCTTCTGGTCTGAAGATGTACATGCCGGCAGAATACTGTATATGTAATAAATGGAAGAAAGAAACAAAGAAAGAAAGAAAGAAAGAAAGAGAGAGAGAGAGAGAGAGAGAAAGTCCCAATGGATACACTGTGACAGGATCAAACCTGCTTGAGGATGATCTGGCTTAGATAGGCTGTAAAGGCAAGAGTTCAGGCCAGTCATTGGTTCTGCTTGTGTTTAAAGACAAAGGCACCAAGATCAAGGAGAATTGCCCACGAGGTCTTTAGCATCTGTATTATTTTGTAAGCTGTCCATGGAATAGAAATTAGACAAAATGTTGGCCTTTGTGGACTATGACTTGCAGGTGAAAGACAGTTTTTCACACACACACACACACACACACACACCAGAGAAAGGAAAGGTCACATTGTCAAATTGAAAATAAACCCATAAGCAAGTTATATACAAAGCATTGGTCTCCATTTCTTTCTTTAAATTCTCATGGTAAAGCACCAGGAAGGTTAAGGCTGTTCTCTTAAGAACCACATTAGAATGCAAATTTAAATCACCAGCCATCAGCAGAGGGGCAAGTAGGCTTTAAAAGCTCCTTGCGAATTTCATCCAAGAATCTAGAGGACATAGCAGAGGACAGAACAAATAATAAATCTTAGTCTTCAGAAAAGAGAAAGAAGGGAGACACAGGGGACTCCCAGGAACAAGGCCACTTAAATATTTTGGCATCTCACCAACACTCACAGTGTACTGAATTTAAAAATATCTTTTCTGGTTTTACCTTCTAAGAGGTACCCAATCGCACCACACTGGAGCAGCAGGAGTGTTGAGTTTTCAAGACTAATCTTTTTTTTTAATTTACAAATAGGGAACAAAATAGAATATGCTAACAATAACTACAAAATCAAAGATGCTAATGATAACTGTCTTCAAGAGGAATTGACAGAAAATGATCATAAGGGACTCAAAATATGGACAAAATGTGAACTTGAAAGTAAAATAAATTTGATTATTCTTGAAGCTAACCACTAAGCTAGACGAATACATCACATCCATTTATCCAAATCCACACATAAAATCAGCCCAATATGCAAAAAGAAAGAAAAAGAAAATTAGAATAGGTGATTATAACTCAAATGTGTGTGTTGTGAAGCCTGTCGATGGCTTATTAAAAATCTAGTTTATGAGCTGGGCACACGCCTTTAATCCCAGCACTCGGGTGGCAGAGTTAGGTGGATCTCTGCAAGTTCAAGGCCAGCCTGGTCTACAAAGTTAGTCCAAGACAGCTAAGGCTACACAGAGAAATCCTGTCTTGAGAAAACAAAACAAAACAAAAACCTCTAGGGGCCGGCAGGCATGTTACGAGTTTGCCACCAAGTCTGATGACCTCAGATCCACATAGAGCCGTGGTTCTCAACCTTCCGAATGCTGAAACCTTTCAACACAGCTCCTCATGTTGTGGTGACCCCCTAACCATCAAATTATTTTTGTTGCTATTTCATGACCGTTAAGTTTGCTACTGTTATGAATCTTAATGTAAATACGTGATATTTCCCATGTCTTAGATGATCTCTGTGAATGGCTCCTTCAATTCCCAAAGGGGTCATGACCCACAGGTTGAGAACCAACTCTTACAAGCCTAAAACACCCCAGATGATGTCACAAAGAATAGAAGGGGCCAGAGGAAGGTGCAGGGCACTATGGAGCTCTGACTTCCAGTATGACACTAACTTTGTACCCTTGAACTCTCAACAGCTGTGACTACCAGCACAAGAATAAATAAGCCTGTCAGCATCCTGGCAAGGAGAGGGGAGGGGGGCCTCACAAGGCCTCAACACCGTTGGGGGATCTACATCTGTAGACAATCAGTGATTGCTATAGGAAGCATAGACATTTTCTTTGGTGGTATAGCCACTGGCAAATTCGCTATGCTTATGTAAATAACCCTTTCCTCGTGCTCCTATAAGTGACCCTAATTAAATTCACATAGCAGGGATGAGAAGGGAGACAAGAGAGCGTGATAAGGGATACCAAAAATACACACACACACACACACACACACACACACACACACACACACACGACACATATATATTATATATTTACATAAATATGAAAATATCATAATGGAGCCCATTACGTAAAATTAATATATGCTAATAAAAAGCTCAGAAGAAGCAATCCAATCTAGTCACTGGCTATAGTCATACAACTAATCCCAGCACACAGAGGTTATGGCAGGAAGTTCTACGTTTAAGGCCAGTTCAGGAGACCTTAGCTGGACAATGTCTCAAAAAAAAAAAAAAAAAAAAAAAAAAGAATGCGAAAGTACTGAAGATATGATTGTTGAAGAGCATAACCTGCTACTCAAAATAGCTTCCACCATCATCAACTTCTGTGCCTAGAGAATGGCAAACACTCGTTATGTGTCCATCAGAAGCAGGCCTGTGGACATTCCATCACAGAAGAGTGTAAAGAGAGGCCTGGTATTGTGGGCCATGGCTCTTCCCAGCCATTTTTATGCAAATTTTCCCTAAAGTCAGTGGCCTGTGTTGGTGTTGCCCTAGGAGATGCACGAGGGTATAGAAAAGGAAATGAGTAGAAAAAGGGGGCTCCATCTATGTGGTCATAGGGGAAGCCATCATCCATGCTGGGTCAAGACTTTCCAATAGGGCCAACTTAGGATCACCCAAGCTCCTGCCAAAATCCCTCGCCCACACTTTGTAAGTAAACCCAATAAACCCAGTTGGTTTGTGGTTGGCACCTTACAGAGGGGCACAGTTGGACATTGTTTACTTCTCTCCAAGGAAGGAATTCTCAAAGCAGTGAGCAAACAACTAGCATAATATTCAAAAAATTCTAACAGGAAGGGGCTTACCTGACTTGTTATCTGGTACTATTTAACTATTAAACTAAATTTGGCCCTAGGCAACTTCCTCAGTTAGTCTTTACCAAACAAAACAAGCTACAACCTAACTTGGTAGGTAAGTGGAATCTAAATTACAGATATGTTTTCTGTAACAAATAGCTGAGTCGAAGCTGTTCACAGCATCTGAGCTTCATTCACTCACAGGCTGCCCACTGACTAGCCCATGTCCATATCAGGATTCAGCCAATTGGGCTGCCCACTGACTGGCCCAAGTTCATATGAAGAATTCAGCCAATCAGGCTGCCGACTGACTGGCCCAAGTTCATATGAGGAATTCAGGGTATTGCAGGCTGCCCACTGACTGGCTCATGTCCATATAAGGAAGACAGGAGCTGTGGACAACCATAAATGCTGCGGTTCAAGTCAGCTGCCTGAACCTGTTCTGGTTTGAGGGCTGTGGGACTTGTAAATTGTTCTTTACTCAATTAAATCACTCTTCAGTTTGTCCAAAGGTTGTCTTTTAACAATACTTTAAAACCACAGTGAGTAAGAACACACATAAGTCAAGCTTTAATAAAACTGAGTCCAGACACAGGCCCATGTGTGAGAACTCAGAGAAAGGTTGACCTGAAAAGAGTTAAGGAAGGATGGATTAATGCCTATGCAAATAGACTAAAAATGTGCCACTCTTCCAGGAAAATCATGATCTTCCTTAAAAAAGGAGACCTAGCAACTTGGCTTAAAACTATTTTTTTTTCTTATTTTTGATGTTGCTTTTATCCATATAATTCTTACAAAACATAATTTAGCAACATAAGTGTTACTGGTAAATTATCTGGGATGAAATTAATTCTAATCCCTTGAATAAGTTTATACAAGGCATAATTTCAATGTCTTTTAGTTATCAGCATTCTCACTCTTATGGTACTTAAGTTATTTTTCATTAAGTGCCTAAAAAGAAGGAGGAAGAGGAGGAGGAGGAAGAGGAGGAGGAGGAGAAGAAGAAGAAAAAGAAGAAGAAGAAGGTGGGGAGGAAGAAGAGGCAGTAGCACAGTAGTAGCTGTGCTGGCCTGGAATTCACTCTGCAACCCAGACACATTGAATTTCCCAACCTGTTGGCTTGGCCATGCCCAGGTAGCTATGATTACCATGCAAAACAAGCTGGCACTCAAAGAGGAAAAGGAATCAGAAAGGTGGCCAGTAACTTCTATTGAAAAACATGCTGTTAGTTGGATGTGAGGCGCCACTCTTATAAAGGCAGCACTCACTTGGGAGGCTGAGGCAAGAAGGTTATGAGTTCAAGGCTACCCTGCCTGAACTACACATCAAGCCCCTGTGGCAAAAAGACCAAACAAAAGCCTGTCGTGATGTCATGTGCCTTTAGTAGTAGCACTTGGGAGGCAGAGGCAATGAGATTTCTATGACTTGGAAGCCAGTCTTGTCCAGATAGTGAGACTCTTCCCTCAAAATAAAACAAACAAACAAACAAACAAACAAAAACAAAACCACCAAACAGAGTTCACAACTCTCTTGGAATTGTCGAAAGCAGCAGTTTCAGGGGCACAAAACAGGTCCTAGGACGGATGGATTCATTTCTGTCCAGATAAATTCACAACCTTGGGCTGTGAGCCGAGTCCTGTGGATTGGCAGATGGAGACTGGAAAAAAAAAAAGACACCAGAAGAAGTTTTGTCATCAGAACCCATCAGTCCTCTTACATTTCCACTCAGGCAGAAACGATGCCCGTCAGGTGTTTCATACCCTAGGCATTTGTTTAAAGGGCAACATGTAGGTTGACTGTAGGCTGAGGTACAGCTCAGGAAGGGAGCATTAGAGAGAACTGCACAAACTGGTCCCTTTTTGAGCTAGATAAAAGGGAAAGCGGCTTAACCAGTAACTTTTTTTTTTTTTTAAAGATAAAGGTGATGAAAAGACCAGGGTTGTGAAGAGCTTCTGGCTCAACCAAACTCACACTAAGACTTTAGAAACGGGCTGAGGGACTAAATCAGGTCCTACAGGAAGCTTCGAGGGGAGCAGTTTCTCTGGGAGGGGGTGTATTTGAATGCTGTGTGTGCAGCACAGCTGGGCTCCGAAACCTCTGTGGTTGCTAGTGCAGATGCAGCCTTGGGCCTTCCGTACATGGGTGAGTATGGCCCTTCTAACAGTCTTACTTAGAGACACTACCCCTACCCCTCTTAAATCTCAAATAATTACCATACATCACAAATAATGCTGTGTGTGTGTGTGTGTACGTTAGAGAGACAGACAGAGAGACAGAGACAGACAAAGATATAAAGGGCCATCCTACTTGTTTTCTGAGGTCCCTTGGACCTGGGGCTGGTTGGCCAGAGAGCCAATTAATCTGCCTATTTCCACTTCCACAGTGCTGTGTTTAAAACTACAAGCTTCCAGACCCCATTGCTTAACCACGGTGCTAAGAATTGAACTCGGGTCTCATCCATTCAAGATAAGCACGTGCCTGACTAAACTGTCTCCCCAGCCCACATCTAATATTCTTTTAAATATTCGCGTACCGTTTGAAACTACTTTTTGAAACATTCTTAGCTTTGATTGGTTGGTTGTCAAGCCACGGGGCTGGCCTGTAGCGTGCTAAGCCCTGGAACAAAAGGGACTCATTGGAGCTTGGCACAGTGGGTGGTGCAGGCTTGAGATCACAGCACTCTGGAGGCTGAGGCAGGAGGATGGTGAGTTCCAGGCCAGCCTGAGCTGCATGGTATATCCCATAACAACAAAAAGTGCAAACAGGAAGGCCTTATTAACAATAGTGCTTGTTGTTCATATCTGGGGAAGGAAGGTTCTAGAAGATGAGGTCACACTGGGGCCAATTCAGCTGCAGTTGGCATCGAGTTGTGAGTCCAGCAACTCAAAGGCTACTCTCATGGAACTGTGGGGGTCCAGGAGGACAGGATCACTAGATAGCCAAAGAATCTCCTCAGGAGGGAGGTGTTCCACTACAGCAAAGGACAGAGGGGTGAGACAAAGCCCCGCCCCCTTTCAATTATCTATGCTCTACTTGTCCAGTAAAATCAGGCCACTGAAAACATCAGCAACCACAGAGTTAAATTTAGACACTCCCCCACCCCCACCTACGGTGGCTTTGGGTTTGTTTGGTTTTTTGTTTTTGTTTTTGTTTTTGCATCAAGATGAGGCTCTACTTTGTGCACAAGGGAAAACCAACAGTTCTCAGATCTTCCTCCCAAGTCCGGCAGTCTGAGGATGGCTTTGTTTACCTGTAAGCACCAGGCTCTTATGTAAATTCCTGCAGCCAGCTCAAAGTAAGCCTGTGCTGGGGCTCTGATGGATTTATTTCTCATTTGCTGCAGCAGGCACAGACCACTTCTATGTAGGGGAGGGGCGAGGGACACCACAGCCGGGCTTGCCCAGGAGTTCAGGGCCTGCCTGGCAACCAGCCTCTTTGCCCCTTCTGCAGCTTGGACCTGACTACCTAGCTACTGAATAGTCGGATGGGAAGGGTTCAATTCAGGGTTTGCACTTTCCCAGCCATTAGCCAGCTGCCAATGCATTTCATTATCTTTGGAGGGTTTGTACATCAAAGAGAGCCCCAAACAGTGTGATCGAGTGGAAGTAACAGTGCCTGGTCAACACTATAACTCGAAGCATTTTTTCCCCCTTCGTGCATATAAAGCCATCTGGTACCCAGGAACAGCAAAGGCTGGGGATGGAAAAACCCTACCTCCTTGTTTTGCTTAGTGGTGTAACAGTTAATCCCGATAAAGAACATAGGGCGACTGCCTGCTAGCTATCTTGTATATCTATTGTCCTACACAGGCTGAACTGCCCCAGCCGCCAAAGGCAAAGGTTGCTCACAGGATTGCCAAATGGGTGGAGGAGGGAGGGACATCAAGGAGAACTGGGGAAAACACCTATTTGTCTTTTTGCCTATTGTATTGCTTAAACACACACACACACACACACACACACACATACACACACACACACACACACACACACACATACACACACACACACACACACACACCACACGAAAAGGAGCTATTCTTCCCAGACAGTGAAGTTTCCTGAGAAAACCTCAATTAGCTGTCTTTGAAACTGGACTCTCCTGTTAATCACATAACTTTTTTTTTTTTTAATCACATAACTTTTTAACATCTGCTGTAAAAACTTTGCTTTAGAGAATGTTGAAAATCGCTCTCCTTAGGCAGGCGTGGTGGCATCCATCTTTAATCCCAGTACTCCGGAGGCAGAGGCAGGCAGAGTTCAAGGCCAGCTTAGTGCAGGACAGCCAGAGCTGTTACAGTGAGAAACCCTGTTTCGAAAAACAAAACAAACAAAATAAAGAAAATTTGCCAGGCTTGGTGCCCCATGCCTGTAATCCCAACACTCTGTGAGTTCGAGACCAATTTAGTCTACAAAGCAAGTCCAGGAAAGCCAAGGGTACATAGAGAAACCCCGCTAAAAAACAAAACAACAACAACAACAAAAAACGAAGAAGGAGAAGGAGGAGGAGAAGGAGAAAAGAAAGAAAAAAAGAAAGAAGAAAAGAAAGGAAGGAAGAAATGAAGAAATTCCTCTCCTTTACCCTCCAGGGATTTTAGATTACCCACCCAACATCACACCAGCAATGAAATCACTGTTCTCTTCTGATTAAAAAGACAGAAAGGGAGCTGGAGAGATGGCTCAGAGGTTAAGAGCACTGCCT